>NW_018405136.1:660423-701762 GCF_002113885.1 Mizuhopecten yessoensis
TTTTTTTTCGGCATCTAGATTATAAGTAAAAACCTCGATATAATGCCCCTCGCTTTGTTTGCCAATTCATTTACCGCCAACATATATTTGAAGGTAACTATTTTTCCGAAGAACTCCTTTTTTCATTCCCGCAATTGATCGCCAAACCCTTTTATAACACTAAAATATCTCCGGACAAATGGTATCAGTATAATATGGTTACACTATACTAACATATGGTGATATAGGTACATGTATCAGTTAGTTGACTAAAACTTTAGCCTTAAATCCAGAATGAAGATAAATTAAATATTGTTATTTAAAATAGACATAAGAGTATCTTAGATTTGTTTTGCCTCTAACATGTTGATGAATCTAGATCCACTGGTACATGTATTGGTCTATAATTATTACTATCATTGATTTCACCTTTACCTATATAAATAGGATTGATATTTGCAGTGTTATAAATTCATGGATTTCACCAGATATTAGTGTTCTATGAAATAATATTGTAAGAGAATAGACTTAGGAAGCTGATAAACTTAATTCTTCTAATTTATGTAGGATAAACTTATGAAGTTGAAATAAATATTTATTTCAAATTGCATGTACAGGTAACATTTCATTAGAGTCTGCTGATTAATGATTATCAATAATGTTAAGCTGATATCAAATATCTTGTTCCGTAATGTAAATTTCTGGAAGTTTAAATAGACATAAGGGAGGTAATACCGGAATGTTTGTGTTGTACCAGCAATATTAGATCAAATCTATCATGATGTACAGTTTGTCTTTATTGATTGTCAGTATAGACAAAACTAACAACTTGTATATCGTCACAACACGAGGACAAACACAGTGTAACAGGAAAGAAATTAGTGTGCGACGACTAGGGATCGAACCCAGGATCGCCGACTTCCTAGCCAGTAGGACGCTTCACCACGGGGATTAAGGGAAATTCCCTCTAGCTCGAAGCTAGAAGGTGACCGCAATCCTATGTACATGCACTGGTTTCATAAACATTCGCGGACTTAAGAAAATTCCTCAGAGTACAATTTCTCCATTTGGTAGTAGTATTGAAGTTTAGGGACCATCTCAACTTTGGGGAATTCTTTTTCTCTCATTTTCCTGTGTGTAAGATAAAGCTGTCCAGGGTAAGACAGGGGTGAAGAACACTTCTATATTACACCCCATTTTACGTGACGTGATGTCACAATGGCTCCACAATGAAGTGACGTCACGAATTTGAAACTCTCCGTTGCCGCAATGCAGAAAAGGCGAATTGATGAAATTAAAACATTTTACTATATATTTACGGTACACGTTAGAAAGATGTAATTATTCTTTCTGCGCAACTTTGTTTGCAAATATGGGATATGCTTAATCTGGCCTGCTGATTGGTTTTCGTCTAAAAAGCTCATAGGAATAATTGATATTTTCAAAATGGTGGCCACTCCAAACGCATTTTCATGGTTTCTGGGCTTATTCTGGTGGTTGGAATGAGAGGAAAATATTCTTTCATGCCCAAGGGTGTAGGATAGGGACATTCCATCCTCGAGATTTTCAAATTTGGAAACCCCTCGGGTGGAATGTTCCTATCCTACACCCCTGGGTGTGAAGGAGTCTTGTTATCATCATTAATGTTCGCAATTAGAAAGTTGTCAGGTAACGTAATTCCTGTCAATGAAAAACGTCGTAACACATAGTCTGATATTGTAGAAGTCTAATCCGTAATAAATCCGTCACACTTATGCCTCGCTTCGTGTCTAACTAAAACAACGCGAATCATTGAAGGTCCGTGTAGGTAATTGACAATGGAATACGAATTGAATGTAATCATTGAAAACAAATGCTGCTGAAAGCTACATTCTTCCTGGTCAGTTCGCTGTTGTGACACATCAACGAAGCGATCCAACACAGCTGTAGTGTGACGATAAAGATATTATTTTGTGAAAAAATGAATGCATCAAGTATTAATCAAAGTATATTAGAATAAGGATTGTACGCCGTTTTTGCGTGTCTATTGTTAACCAGGAATGTTTCGCCACACTTAAATTTTCGCCTTTTTCGCCCTCAATAATGAAGTGAACTTGTCATGCAGCGAATATTAGTTCATCACATACAATATAGAGAAGTTAGATGTTAAGGGAGAAATCTGAACTTGGTGAACATGGATTTTATCGACAAAGGGCGAATATTTGACGGGGCGGGAGTTTCACGGTATGTTATACTGACGACTAAAAATTTAGCTTAATATTTGGTTTGGTTTGTGTATTTAAGGTCATGCAATTTTTTGGTGGTGGACGAAAGCCGTACCTGGCGACTGTCCACACATATCTCGAACCCGCGATGGAGGGCTAATGGTACATGTAGCAGAATGTCAGACGCATTATCTACTTGACGACCGTGGCCCCGTTTAGCTTAATATCTCGACTTATATCGGTATATACACTCAAAACAAAACAATAGCCCCAAACTATGACATGAACAAAATAAAGACATACCTGCAGATGGGGGATCGGGAAAAGAGTATACCTGCTGTTATTCACTGCTGTTAATATGGTAGGACTCATGTGGAAACCCCACGCAGAATTGGGGAATTACTTTGGTGTCCTCTATTTGGGGACACAAAAACGACCAATATAAATATGCTGTACCAATTGCAATATTTGAGATATTTACCTTTCTACTTCTTACTAGCTTTCAGTTCCCAGCGCCTTGCTTGGCAACATCTCACTTTTGGTTGGATTGAATGTTGAGCGCTTGCCCAGGTGAGGAATGCAATAGGTTCTGTCCCATGCCGGGACATACCAAAGTCGTTGAAAATGGTAGTTGTTATTCCTTGCTACACGTTCAGCATTTAGGGGAATGGCAACAACTGGTTCACCCGTTGTCAGTATAATGTGACTTGGCGGCATGCTGTGCTGGGTGGCTTCGGCATGGTATTTCAGTCACATATCACTATAAAGTCGGCATCAGATCCGCGCTATCACAATTAGACAAGCACACCAAAAGACCCTGTCTCCTGCATATAAACACGCAAGCATGCATACACAACACACATGGAGGCACGTCCTTAAATGACCTTACCTGTTAATAGGACGTAAAAAAGCATTTAAACCGAACCAAATCAAAAACCAAAATAAAGATAAGAGAGATTGTGATGTTTTAACTAAGAAAAAACAGTATACGATCGTAAATAGTAAAGTTAGAACTTTTCTCGTGCAGTATTGTAGTAGGATAAATTCATTGAAATGTCTTAATATGAAGCTTAATAGCACGAAACTTTGGAGAAGCATCACCAATGTAAAAGTCTTGCATGTATTATATCATTATGTATGTCAGTTGTTTTGTCACTCAAATAATAGTTTCTGTAATGTCAGTATTAATGGTATAATTCACTTGCCTAATGTGCATGTACGGAAAAGCATTTGGGCCGAGTAGAAGAAAAAATCTTTTTGTTCGTGTTATATCTCGAAATTTCAAGATAACAACTCAAAATTTCGAGTTAAGAAGTCGAGATATCGAGTTAATATCTTGAAATGTCGATTAAGTTAGTCGAACATTTTGAGGTTATATCTTGAAAATTATAATTGTTATCACGAAAAATGAAATATGTTTTTGTCTACATGATCCTTATGCTCTTCCATATGCATTGGCTATGGGTCGACAGATGTAAGGATGACACCTCAAGTATCACGTTATAATGCAATGTTATTTAGATATCTATTAACTATATCAGTAAGCATGCGACTCTAGAGATGTTATATATCTGACAGCTGGATGCAATACAACTTTAAAGATCCTCGTACGACTGAAGCAACTGTAACTCTAGAGTGAACACTATTTTTGTCTCTTTTATACCTTTGATATAGTATTTTAAGAAATGTCTTTGGTGACTTTTAAATATTAGACCGTAGCAAGTGACATTGTCAAAACTTGAGTAATATCGTGAAATCTACATGTAGCTAAGGTCTGAAAGTACAAAAAAAGTCACGTTGACCTACATTTGATATATTGTTGTAACACCAACATATAGACATTTGTGAAGATTCATGATTCTGGTCTTCAATTATTTGGCATTGGAGCTGAAAAGGGTCTGACGGACAGATTAACGGAGATAAATTGTGATTTTTTATAAAATATGGGATCCGGCACTATGTCTCTAGTTGCTCCGCGATTGTGACGTCAGATTGACATATATGTTATACGAGCTCATAACTGTCAATGTCATATGTAAATATATCGTAAGTGAACACATTAATCAATAATATCTTAAAAGTAACATACCATGGTTTGGTTTTATAACTTTGGAATTGAATATAAATATATATATTTACATTTCTACTGAACTTGGAGTCAATATACCTTCTTAACAATTTAAAGGTTATTTTTCAATGAACTTTTGATTTGGCGTATGGATACATCAGCATATTATCAACCTAATTACTCTGTTATTCCGCGGAGCGCGGGAAGTATTTTTTTGTTTAGTTTAGTTGTTTTTGTCAGAAGTATTTAATTGAATTCAAAAAATAATTTACATCTTAAGTTGCTTTTTCATATTAACAGGACGACGTCTCACAGTGAGTGATGACGTCATAAGTTTTGATACCCTTTGTGGTGTTAGACTTGCACAAGACCGATATTTTAGAAATTATCCGAACATATATCAATATCGCTCTGAATGTAAATATAAGGATAGAATCCCATTTTGTTGAGGTTTATGGGGTATAAACATCAATGGGTCTGGAGACAAATTCAAAATAAACTGCTTCGCAGTTCATAAAAATTGTCTCAAGACCGATTGAGGTTTATACCCAATAAACCTCTACAAAACAGAATTCAATCCTTAAATGTACCGAGACACACTACAACCATTACTCTTGGTTATAGGTCAAAACTTAGTGATATATCTTTTTTATTAAAAATATTCAGCAACTTCTTGCTTATTTGAAGATCCCACTGCCTAAAACTGTTACCACGTATTAGAAACTTGTTTGGCAGTCATGAGTATAGCTTTGATATTTCATTTCTGAAAAAAACTTACTTCGTGGAACTTTATGGAAAATAAATGTTAAAACAGATTAAATGAAAGTAAAACCATCAACCCTGTACTGAGAGTACAACAAGCAATTGGATCAGACCAGGATTCGAACCGAAGCCCTCCATTTATTGAAATGTCGCTTCAAACAACATGATGAATATCAAAGGTAGAATCTGTCACGCTAACGTCATATCCAAACTTTTAATACATGGGGAGATTACTGCATGTGTAATAAATTACACCAGCGTATATTATGTTGTGACTGCGATAGGGCAGCGATCCTTAATGAGGATTTTTGAAGCTGGGTTATATGATCATGGTTTAATGTAATTGACGTTATACGTCACCAGATGTCGCTTCATCTCCAGCCGTTACTTCACAAAATATATATATATATCCGATAAGCCTTGATAGTTTACATTGACGTCTTTATTTTATAGTAATTAATTGTCTTAATGTATGTAACAGGTGCCTTTATTATTTTGCCGAAGTCTCCGCTCGTGGGTTTAACTAGGTACATATGGTTTCCTATATCAGACACTCTATCGAATGAGCTAAATCGAAGTTGTCCCTAGACGTGTCGGTACAGGAGGGATAGTAATTTTACTATCGGAAAATTTACACAATATTTAAATATACCTGATAATTTAAAAATATTCAAAACGCAACTGAATTGATCTATCTGTATGTTTGGTTTTTGTTGTCACTTTCGTGAATCTACCAAAATAGAGAAAAGTGCATTAATGATAGAAAGCTGGTCGTCGAACAGGTAAGTAATGTTCATATTTCTTTGTTCTTCCATAAATTGTATGCGTGATTTACCTTTCTTGCACCTATTGATGAGAATATGTCAGTGAAATGGAATCTCCAGTAAAAAAATACAGCTGTGTCGATAAGCAGTTTCTTCAAATATATGTAATATCGTCATGTGAATGTAGTTATAAAACATAATAAATCTAAAAATCACAGAAGCCTGTGCATTTGTAAATCTGCAGGTCCTTTTGGACACTCAACACGTCAGTTTAGGTCCAAACAAAGCTATATTGATAGATTAAAACAAAACTATATTGTAAAGTCAAAACATAGCTATATTGTAAATTCAAAACATAACTAATTTATTGACAGGTCCAAACAAAGTTATATTGTAAGGTTCAAACATAGCTTTATCATAAGGTCAAAAAAGGGGATTTATTGTAAGGTCAGAATATAGCTATAATGTTTGTTTCAAACATAACTATAATGTAACTATTCCTCATGTCCCTGAAGACTCACCATACATCAGTTTAGGTGCAAACATATCTTTATTGTAAAGTTCAAACAAAGCTATATTGTTTGATCAAAACATAGCTATATTGTTTGGTCAAAACATAGCTATATTGTTAGGTTCAAACATAACTACAATTAACTAATATTCATGTCCATGAAGACTTACCATACATCAGTTTAGGTGTAAACATGAAGTTATTGTCAGGTCAAAACATAGTTGTATTGTAAGGTCAAAACAGAGCTTTATTGTAAGGTTCTAACATAGCAATATTGTAAGGTCCAAACATTGACATATTGTTAGGTCCAAATTGAGCTATATAGTAATGTTCAAACACAGATAAATTGTTAGATCTAGACATAGCTATGGTGTAAGTTCAAACATAGGTATAATGTTACCTATCTTCAGGTCCCTCTTGACTCTTAATCAGTTTCCGTCAAAACATAGCTATATCGTAAGGTCCAATCATATATTTACTGTAAGGTCAAAACATAGCTATATTGTAAGGTACAGACGTAGCTATATTGTAAGATATATATATAGCTATAATGTAAGGTACAGACATAGCTATAATGTAAGATACGGACATAGCTATAATGTAAAGTATAAACATAGGTAGAATGTAATCTCCCAGGTCTATATTGACACTCAATACATCAGTTAAGGTCTAAACATATCTTTATTGTAAGCTCAAACAGATATAATGTAATTAATCTTCAGAACACCGTAAACTCTTCATACATAAGTTTATGTCCAAACATAGCTATACCGTAAGGTTAAAACTTAGCTTTAAAGTAACATTTACACCCCGAGCACTGTTGTTGATTACATTTTGTTTATTTTATCTTTACCCTATCTCGTATCTCAAAAAACTCGCAGGTTTTTTTCTTTTAAAAGTTAAATTTACCAAACCTATAGTTTTGCCGGAAAAACGAATAGTTTGCAATATATATCAACATTTTTTTGGCAATGGTAAGGGGATCCTTAAGTGTCTACGTGTGTACATTAGTCTACGTGAGAAGACTAATAAACTTATATAACTAATATATCTTAAGGTACAGACAAAGCTATAATGTAAGGTACAAACATAGCTATAATGTAAGGTACAGACATAACTGTAATGTAAGGTACAAACAAAGCTATAATGTAACAGGTCCATGTTGACACTCAACACATCGGTTAAGGTCCAACATAGTTTTACTGTAAGGTCCAACTATATGTATATTGTAAAGTCAAAACATAGCTGTGTTGTAAGGTTCAAACATAGATTTATTGTAAGGTCCAACCATAGCTACATGTATATTGTAAAGTCCAAACCAAGCTGTATTTTCAGGTACAAACATAGCTATATTATAAGGTACAGACACAGCTATATTGTAAAGTCCAACCATAGCTATATTGTAAGGTAAAAACATAGCTGTATTGTAAGGTCCAAACATAGCTATATTGTAAGGTAAAAACATAGCTGTATTGTAAGGTACAGACCTAGCTATATTGTCAAGTCTAAACAGAGCTGTATTTTCAGGTAAAAAACATAGCTGTAGTGTAAGGTACAAACATAGCTATATTGTAAGGTACAGATACAGCTATATTGTAGGATATACACATAGCTATATTGTCAAGTTCAAACAGAGCTGTATTTTCAGGTAAAAACATAGCTGTAGTGTAAGGTACAGACATAGCCATAGTGTAAGTTTCAATGATAGCTATATTGTAAGGTCCGAACATAGCTATATTATAAGGTACGTCATAGCTATATTGTAAGGTACAGACATAGCTATAGTGTAAGGTCAAAACATAGCTATATTATAAGGTACACACATAGTTATATTGTAAGGTACAGACATAGCTATATTGTAAGGTACAAACATAGCTATATTATAAGGTACACACATAGCTATATTGTAAGGTACAAACATAGCTATATTGTAAGGTCCAAATATAGTAATATTGTAAGGTCAAAGCATAGCAATATTGTACGGTTCAAACATAGCTTTAATGTAACGAATTATCAGGTCATTGTGGACACTCAACACATCAGTTTGCGTCCAAACATAGATATAGTTTAAGGTCCAGACATAGCTATATTGTTACGTCCAGACATAGCTATATTGTTACGTCCAGACATAGCTATATTGAATTGTCCAAGCATAGCTATATTATTAGGTTCAAACACGGATAAATTGTAAGGTCCAAACATAGTTGTTTTGTAAGGTCCAATTTAATTTGAATGTAAGATCTAAACATAGCTATAAGGTAAGGTCCAAACATTGTTGTATTAATCCAATTATCAGGATCATGTTGATACTCAACACAGCATTTTAGGTCCAAACCTGTATATTTTAATGGTTAAACAGAGCTATAATGTAACAAATTCCATGTTTCCTTTGATCAAAACCACAGTGACCAGACAATGTCTATTCGTTAAACTAAACAGTTGCTAAATATACAGGGGTCTGACACAAAACGTTTGGCTAAATAATCAGTGTTATTTACTCACAAATTTAATCAGAAATGAGCTGTCCCTGAATTTCTGCCTACAATTATTACCGTACTAGTAGTGGAAATAAACGATAATGGATGCCTCTATTATCGCTAGTAACGTGTTTGGTAATTTATTTATTGCATATGAATGTACATGTGTATCCGGTAAAAATGATCTGATAATGATGTATTCCTGTTCTCTTAAGGATCTTTCTCCCACTGCACTGTTTTCCCCTATATAAAGTAGCATCCATTTAGAACTTTCGTTTGGATACAATGGTAGCACATTTCGGTCAGGACAACCTGAAGTCACGAGTTCGAATCCCTGTCTTGTCTCGCTGAATTGTTTACACTCAGAACACTGTTGTTGATTATGTTTTGTTTATTTTATCTTTAACATTTCGCTTAAGATATATATTTTTTTCTTTTCCGGAATGATTTTTCAAAGCTTTAGTCTTGCCGGAAAACACTCGATTTCAGCAACGTGCTCGGAAGGAAAACAATGATTCCACGGCAAACCCATAAAACACTGTGGTAACACGCTAAACACCGATGCAAAAAGCGAGTTATTGCTAAATTATTGATAAGTTCATATTAATAGCACAGGTGGAAACTTCGATTCGTTTAAATATCTGCATCACCAAAGAGTAGCGTCATCGGTCCCATACGTAAATTGTACTAGCGTACGCTTCATAAGTGCGATTTTCAACTGGGACCGAGATTGGACAACCTCGATATGCAGGGATTACGCTCACATTCGCTCCCTGCACCATTGGACTATGGCATAGCAAAGATTGGTCTCAGGTAGCAAAAACTGACCAATCGCTAGGCTGATGGATGTCCTTTGAAGATTACAAAGGAGAGACGCCCGACTTCGAAGCCTATCATTTGTTACCGTTACGTGACCACGAGATTCTTTTGATGTACATCAAACAATCGGACTAGTCTTCTCGTCTCGTCCACAAGGTGCTGCACATTGAGCCTTCAATTTTGCTATGACATATTCCAGGGGTGCAAAGAGCGAAAGTGAGCATAACCCCTGGATATCGGGGATGCAGATTGGAGGGAAGATCAGTTATTGCATTATACTTATGCAGTGTTTGTAGCTTGTATGAATGTATCGTTTCCATGTACTGTATAGGAATACACATGACTTCGGATGCATTTTATTTAAAAGAAACTGATATGTCTGGTCAAACATATTTCAAGGAAAGTCTTTTCACAATTTAAAAATTCCAAATCGTTCAAGACTCTGTAGCACCAAACCTATCTTTAGGAAATAGGAAAAAACTAAAATGCAAAAACTCGCTGATCAATCTTGATATTTTTATGTATTGTTTTCGTAATATAAGGTATATCTTTGGCTGTCTTTTGTAAGTCTTGAAAAAAGGAGTAGGCTGCTCCAAAAAAATCTGCTTTATTTTGTCGCCAATGCCGACATCGTTTTGTTTTCTATCATATTATTTTGGAATAGGTTTATGTGAATAATCGCCCTAGGACATGTCCTAGGGCGATTATTCACATAAACCTATTCCGATTACATATATTTACGCATATTTAAACACATATGACTTTATACCGGGTGTTTTATTAACCGGGTATTTTATTTTCACGCTATAGATCGGTAGTAAAAGTACATGTACCTTATTTACCTATAAAGTACGTAATGATATGCCACTGTGTATACTAAATACGTGTATCAACAGGCGATCACTGAATAAATTAGGATCTACCTGAGAACGCAAGGACCTATCAGCGTTATGAAAATCGTTCATGCACAGTGTGAATATCTGTTCAAGGTGTCCTGTCGCAGTCTTGTCGCAATATCCAGCTGGAGAGTGACGTATTACCAGGTTAGAATGATTAATGTTTGAAATTTAATGTGTAAGAAAACAATTATTGAGTGGAAGAATACGTGTTGGTATACAAAAAGGCATCCAAATTGGCGTTTATCCGTCTGTCCTGCATTTTCTAGTACCTGCATCCTAGAACCCGACTAGAATAGACGGACAGGCCACCGGATCGTAGGAATTTGTAACAGTAGGTATGTGAACTGTTTCTTCTATAAAATAACGCAAATGTAACAATAAGTGGAATGAAAACGGTATTTATTATGTGTGATATGGTCAGTTAGTTATGTAATATATGTGTGTTATTTAGAGGTTAATATATTACCATTTTGATATCATACCCATTATCAGCCCGAGTGTCCTGATATGAGCCAGAGGAGCCGAAGGCACCGTGGGCTGATAATGGGTGTGATATCAAAATGGTGATATCATAAACTTATTATCTTTATACTTATACATGAATGTCTTTTTGATAATAAATAAAAAATAAAAACAATAAAAACACTTGTAAGAAGTGATCTCATCAACCTTCTTATGGCTAATGTCGGACTCGGTTTTCCTGTGCGTGTTTGAATTCTGTATATAATGTTGTGTGACCGTTGGGAACCAGGTTATGGATAGAGTATATAATGTTGGGCGACCGTTGGGAACCAGGCTATGAATATATTATACAATTGTGTGCGACCCTAGGGAACCAGGCTATTAATAGAGTATATTACGTTGTGTGATCCTAGGAAACCAAGCTATGAATAGAGTATATATTTTTGGTGACAAAGGCTATGAATAGATTATATAATGTTGTGTGACCGTGGAGTACCAGGATATGAATAGAGTATATAACGTTGTGTGACCCTGGGGAACCATGGTATTAATAGAGTATGTAGTGGTGGGAGATCCTGTGGAATCAGGCTTTTAATAGAGGATATTACGTTATGTGACACTGGGGAACCATGGTATTAATAGAGTTTGTAATTGTGGGAAACCCTGGGGACAATCTCATTGAAATCGGATGTTAATAAAAATACCTACGGTTCATACTGTACGTAATAATGTATTTATTCAGATTGCCCTTTGGGAACTTCAAAATGAATAGAATATATTATACGTATTATGACACAGACAGGCAAATCATGATATGAATAATAATAGAGGGTGAAAGTACGGCGACCCAGAGGAGCCGCTTTATACATTTACAACTGTATAAGTTGACATAGTAGTAGTAGTAGCTATAGACAGTGTATGTGTAAAAATTGAGTGTCTAAGTAGATCTATGATGGCCATGGGGAAAGCAAGATAGGAATAGTGACATAAGTAAGGTGATTTTAGGGAACCCTGGTAAAAGTTAAAGTTTATGTTTGGTGATCCTAGAAATATGTATGGACATAGTGTACAAGTTAGGATGCATAAATAGTATATGTTTGATGATATATCTCCTTGGTGTTGGGAACTGTTGATATTATTAGTGCACAAATAATGTCACTATGGAAAACCATGATATAAATATACAACCGATTACGTTATATCACCAGTTATTTAGTGACCCATAGGGAACTTCGATAATAATATATCGATCGAGCGATCATTCATTTTTCCTTCAGCTTTGAGGCCTGTATGACTTTTGATACTTACCATATACATTCATGCTTGCTATGATTCCAATATTCCGGTGTATTTTCCTATGCGCTCGATCTTATCGCGAAACCGGTTTTGTTTTGTCTTAAGTGAAAAAACACGTGGACCGGAAATGACTAAAACGAAATAACCCGTGGACACTAACAGTGAGGACATGTTCCTTCTGTAGAGCGCTCCGGTTGAGTACCCACTAAAACACCGATAGCTAAACAGGATTTAACTGAACATTGCGGAGAAACGAAACAGTGCATATCGGGATTTTTTATTTGTTTTGTTAATGTATTCAAGACCTCTTTCAGATTATATCAACAGATATAATTCTGTCTAGGTATACTATTCGGAACGCATGTGTCGTTATCATTGGGAACCATATGTAGTCAGAGGGGATGTTACGGCGTTATGATTTCTCATCCGACACGATTTTAACACCCGGGTGAGAAATCGTGCTAAATTGCTGCTTTGGCATCACGATTTCTCACCCCTGCACGATTTCTCAAGGACACGTTTTCTCACTCGGCGTGGTTTCTCACCCCAACTCTCTCTCCATTTGGGATGGATTTTGTCCGTTTGTGCCTTAGTGTAATGAGCTGACATGATCTCAAATGAGTGGTTGTTCAACGTACATCATGTCTTATAGTTATTGATCTATTTATCTATCAAGCTATGTATTCATTTACTTTTGAAATACGCAACAGGAGTCTTAAAAAATATTCACAGATTCAAAAAGACTGTTGCCCGATTCATACAATGCACGTGTGCGCACCTTCCCGGATTGCTCTGGAAAGGTACATACATTTCCTTTTTAATTATAAAGTATAACAATAAAAACTCGTAAAAGAAACTTACCCAGCAGTCGCAAGTGATGCATCAGAAAATGATTGCAATGCCATACTACTAGGGTTGTCAAACCGGTCTTATTTTTGTAACCGGTTACTCAACAATCTATCGATCGAGTAACCGGTCAATCGGTCAGTTTGGTAGTCAAATAATAAACAGCAACAAATACATTATATATGTTGGGAACATGTTCTACCTAAAACGTATTTACACCACAAACATACATGTTTATCTTAAATAGCATGATAGTTTACTCGTGTATGTCAAGGTTAACACAGGAAATAGTTTCATATAACCTCAGTAAGTATATTTCATGGACAACACATGTCGGAACGCAGTAAGACGCGCGATTCAGTAACAGATATCTGTACTCGAAATCATATGCGGTAATATTGTTTTAGAACACATTTTGTTTGACAACCGTCTATTTTAAAAGTTTCCTCATCAGATTATATTATATATCGCATTAAAAGCGTGTTCTATCTCTAAAAGTTGACATTTCACAACTTTGTATTCTGGCTTCCTTTTAAAATCTGTTGTCAGTATTTACAAAAGAGTACAAAATTAACACTAACATGTAATCCCTGAACACTGTTTTTATTATTAATTATCCGATTTTGGTCGCATCTATACAAATGTAGATAATTTGTAGGTCTAAGCCAGGGAAACATGGGCTCCCAAATGAGGTAAGTAAATGTCCGACTATTCGGTTAAGGATTTTGGTAACCGGTTTGTGGTCTTCCGACCAAGTAACTGGTTAACGGGCTAACCATTGACAACCCTACATAACACATTTGCATGCCAAATCTTCAAAATCGGTCAATATATAAATGTCGACCAATCAGGACCTGCCATAACACGGACATTTTGTCAAATAAAACAAATCAAAGCAGATCGCAGTAGTGTTCGTAGCGACATTGCACACTTTTGCATAGGGATATTGTAAAATGAATAGATTTTTACCTTAATTGCAGTCCATAAATCAGAACAAAAATTATTATAGCCCGAAATGAAAGGCCATGATTCAGACCTGTTTGGAAACTTAATATCGAATACCATTTGTGTATATATGTATTATATACTTGTAACTGCAGTACGGCTCTAGATCTATTACTATGATACTTGTATCCCTCTGTACAACCACGCATGCTTATACATTAAATAAGTGTATGTTATATTTCTCTGTATATCATTGTAAGTCAAAGGTGTTGAAATAAAATAAAAGGTTTGAAGTTTGAAAAAGTTTGCACAGTAGTTTCTAAGTTTATAATATGGTAATATGCCTACTCCTAGAACGATTTCTCACCAGGGTGAGAAATCGTGCAGGTGTAAGAAATCGTGTTGCGAACTTTGGTGAGAAATTGTGTCTGAGTGAGAAATCGTGCCGTAGCACCCCACATGCAAAAAATACTGGTATTTTCGAGTAGACATATGATAAGTTGTATGAATATATTCTGCATTGCTAAAAACGCAAAGACAAAAAATATTTTTTTGAATCAATAATCCTGACCTAAAGAGGGTTTATGTAAACATTCGGTAAAATGCCCTCTCCCGCTCCCCCCAATAATGTTACATGTTTTAACTAAAAGGGTGGAAGAAAAGCTGTCAATGTCACAAAAATTCCTCGAAGCAGAATTCATATTTCCGATCGATGTTCAAAAATACATTACATCATAGTGTCGTTGAAAAGATGGATTTTGTCTGCTTTCACTTCTGCACTGCCTTTTAATTTCAAGCTGTATTTGGGTAAGAGGATGTATTGTGTGTTCAAATGTTGTGTTGCGATATATTTAAATCGTTCTTTATAAAGCAAAATATAACTAATGTTTCAAAGAAAGCTATTTTGTCCTCATTTATTTTGCCGTGTAACTACATATATCCCCGACAGAAGTGATTGAATCGCTCAGTCCTGACACTGGGATAGGACAGGCAAGTGACCTTTCAACCCCATGAATTTTCAACATCATATTCAAAACACATATGTTAAATGGTTTTAACTGATACTTGTGAACTTCTCAGCTATCATTCTGGTTTAGAGTACCTTATCCCTGTCAAACAACTTCATTCTTTCAATAGGTGCCTATCATTTAAGCTATAAACATTACATTTACACAGTTACGAAATTAATGAGTTATTTCAAAGGGATCCATATCAGGTTCCTGCCTGTTTACTTAATTATTTTGTTTTCTATGTCAACGACATTTTGTTACATGTATATACTGTTCATCCATTATATACAAAAAACGTGAGTGGTAAAGTACACTGAGCATGCATTTCACTCCTAAATATATTCCTATGGGGATTCTGTTGAACGAATCAAATCAAAAATACAGCTTGGCCTATATCTAATTAAACAATTTCATCCTTAAAACGGTACCACAACCAGACATGACCAAAATCTCACAAGTAGCCACTATACATTTACAAATGTATATTTTATAAAGCTATCTTTGCAAACTAATACATATAAATAATTATGCTAATGCGTTACGATTTCCTTTGTTATCGATCGTTTGTCTATATAAATCAATTATAGTGACCTCTTATGAGTCAGTTCACGGGAAAATGACAGACAAATCTGCAATTCGAGAGGCATTTTCGCATTATACTGACAAATTTATTTGTTTTATAAATTTAAAACTAGTTGGGAAAAATGGTTAAACTGGAATAGGCCTGGTTTCAAATTTTCATAATTGCGAGGATTTCACAAACATTCGAGTACAACATCCAGCCTGTCTCGGACTGGATATGATCATATCCACTGACCAACCTTAATATTTGTGAATAAAACAACAAAAAACCCACAATTTTAGTTTACTTCACATATTTAGCACGTATATGGTATATCAAATTTAGGTGTACATTGAGCATACTAGGCTATCATTTACAATAAGACCAATTATCAGTGATATTAGTCGAGACGGTCGCAAATAGTGAATCACACCGGTAGGCTCCTATTTGTTGACGGTAAAGGAGATTTTCTCCTTATTTAAAATTCGTTAGTTGTCCTGGTAACAGATGTTATGTAGTTGAAAGCACACAAAAACAAACAATATATACATGTTACATGTTAACAGATATAACATTTGTATTAGCTGTTAGCCGTTGAAAGGAGTAATGTGTAATGACGTCCGTGGTTGGTATCGTTTCACATTAAACGTCAGTATGGGGCTAATTTCAGTGATCATTGGTTTTATTCTATATTTGAACGTAGTACATAACCATCGTATCAAATGCAGATGTACGACAGACGTGCTAAATATGCGAGATATTCTCATTTATGCTGCTTTTTAAAAAAAAAAATATCCCCGATCATAACCGATCGACACAGACTAAACGCTGTGCAAATTTTGTTTGTGAAATCCATGCAATCCTGAATATTTAATCTAGTACTATTCAAGCTAAACCGTTTCTCGTAACCGAATTTGCTATGTATACGTATATCAAACAAAAACCTCAGAAATATCCCTCGATGTGCAGATTTTTTCCGCTATTTAAATGAACTTAATCATTAGTGGTCACTTTGTGCTCCACATCGTACATATCTACTTGTATTATTGGCGTATTATTGTACTTTTTGCAAGCAAATACATTGTATGGTATTCTGTATTCAAATTAAAAGTAACCAATTAAAAAGCCGCGGGTAAACCGTTTCAATGTTTCAGTTGAGCAAAGACGGAAATATCGCTGCGTCACTAAAATGTTTTAATTTAGTAGCATATTTTGTGTAGCCATTCATCTGATAATTTCACAATTGTCAAAAATACTTCACCCTTTTCAATGGGAAAGTCAACACAATGCTACGTTTTCTGCAGTTTTGCATGATTGTGTTTACATAACTATATGGTATATGATATTTTGTAAACCCAATCGTGCAAAACAGCAAACAACTACTGTTTTACTGTAAACGAAAATCTGCGACTTTAAATAAATTTAATATCATTCTGTTTTGATTTTGCATTCAACAAGGGACAATCAATATGGGGACCGCAGTACTACGTCATGCATTTGTTGGGTCAGTGACAGAATTACTCCGCGCCAAATATGGATTGATTGTGACGTCACAGCGCCAACTTGATGGCTATGTAGATGTGAATGTTTGGGTTGACGTTTCTGATGTAATCACCAACCCGCACATTAATGAACGACATCATGATGGATATGTTGTCAAACTTATCAACGAAAATGACTCCCAAAGACCTCCTCTACTAGGTATGGCTAAGACAACGATGTCCTAATTTTTGGTAGGAAAGAGGAATAAACCCGTTTACCACACAAAGGTCAAAACGAAATTGTTTAATTGTTGCCCCATATCTGAAGTGGAAATAATTCAGTCAAAACGGATAAATCAGGGACACTTCATCCACTATTTAGTGTTAGCTGTAACCGCATCTATAGACAAACAAATTAGCCATGTCATACAAAAGTCACAAATTCAGACTGAAAGTTTGTATACAGATTGGTTCGTCATATTTTTAATGAAATATTTCAGGGATAAAGTTTTTCTCGAAATTCCAAAGGTCACGCTCGCTAACGTTGTCATGCTCGCTAACGTTGTCACGCTCGCTAACGTTCTCTAGAGCCCTGCAATTTATATAATGATAAAATCGAATGTACGCAATTAACTTTTTGACTAGCTCAAGAATAAAGAAAAAAATAACCGATTGCTAGGCTGATATTTGTCTTTTAAAGATGACAGAGGAGGGGGGCGGTTAACCAACATGGTTAACTTCTATAATGTAACAATCTGATGCCATTGTTAAACGATTGGTTGCTGTGCATTTTTGTCACAATCTCACAATTACGATGAGTCAACATTTTGTAAAAGGGGAATATTGTTGAAGGTCCCAAGTGTGAAGCATTTCGTGTTTTTGTGGGGTCAGAGGCAAGCCGCTCCTCCTTTCTGATGGTGAGGCACCTAGTCTTTAAAGCCGAGATAAGAGGGAAACTATTTTGTGATGCTGTACAATCTGACAAATTTTCAGTCCCGCATCCATTGTTATTCCCGACCCCAAGTTCATTTTTCTTAGTTACATTAATACATTACATGTAAGACTCATTGATACTGTTTAAATGTCCTGCTTCATTTAGTTTAATTAAGATATCGTTAGCAAATCATTTTTATGTAATCAACTAAAACAGTGTCTGTATATTGCATCAAGAACGTCTCAAAAAAATGCTCTCACAAACTATGCTCCGTTTTTACCGCTGTGTGATTTAATTCAGATGCTAGACAGCGGTTAATGTTGTACGTCAATAAGGCAGGTATTCCGGCACCACTTCCGGTTAGAACCATTACCGGATGTTATACAAGCTCAGTGGAACTTGTCACGAAAGGTAATATTTTCCTCTCTTTTCACCGATTATTTTTGTAAAGAGGATATGATAGTAACATATTTAAATAGATACATAACGTGTACATCCCCGTCCATCATGTTCAGTCATATCCGGTACTGTCAAGTTTTGCCCAGTACCAATTAAATGTTATTGATCTAGTGGCTAATACTGACTTTTTAAGGATTCTTGTTACATTTACGAACACTCGAAATTGTTATTATCAGGCATGACTACAGTTTTGAAAAATCAGTTCTGGAAATAAATCAAATCCTACAAACGTTGTTGGACGTTAATGATAAAATAATAGATATGAATTAAGCAACACATATTCAACAGTGTTCTGAATTTTAAAAAATGCAAAGCTTAACCAGGACCCGTATTCATGGAACCATTATCATGCTCAAACATGTTTTTGTGCCGAAAAAACTAACCTGTTACCCGTCTAAATCATATGACATAATATTTGTTTTCCATTTTACATTCTGCCTTAAATAACCATCAGCTCTCTATTTAACCAAGCTTCTATAAAAAAACACTTTAGATTAATTAAATACTTAACCTTTTTATAACTCTGGATTGGTGCACTTGTAGGTGACGTCATAAAACGGCAAATTGTAGTTATGTCTTTCTTTCGGGGAATTGTACTGTCTGACCTCTCCATGACCCCAGATGTGCTACAAGAATTGGGGAGAATTACGGGAAAATTAAACATCTGCATGCAGGTCAGTCAGTTGGTCATTGCCAGTTTTATATGTAATATTAACCCAATTCATCGCTGTTTATATGTATGTATACTGCATTTTTTAACAAATGGCCTTTGAGATAATATATTCCATGTCTCTGCAGTTTTGATAATTTATCAAGTGTCCGTCTTGTAGTCAATGGTCTGGATAGATTCACATAGTACTAGAATGAAATAGTTTCTCCCAAACATCCAGCATTTGAACTATGAACAGCACTAATCAAAATATAAATCTGGACTGACCACAAATCATAAAATAGATCCAAGACCAACTACCAGATTAACGGGTGTCCGCGTGATGGCAGCTCCCTGTCAAAGATCTGTATCAGTTGAAATGCAAATACAATATTTGACTACGAACCTGTCAAACGCTGTTAAATACCTTATCACCTAGTCTATGCATTATTATATATATATTGTCACTATATCCCCGGCTTCATTAAAGCATTTAAATGAACAATACAAGTAGTATATTCTTACAATTGTTAATAGAAGTATGTCAAGTTATATAACTTGACATAAATTAAAGGGTGATAACTCTTTGGCTAATCTTCAGACGTTTCCTGACATTACGTCTCTGGAATATGACAGTGTGTGGAAGGTTTGTGAATGTGGACAGCTCCTTAGCCTGGTGGAACACGCTCCTGGTGAAAAACTAAGAACCATGTCCATTAGTATCATCACGGAATTCAACTCAAAAGTTGTCCCTAATCTACAGACGTATCAGACAGGTTTGTACATTCTTAGAAAATTTGAGGTTCAGAATCATTTGTTCACCTTACACTATTCTGAATATCCATAAAATTGCCACACATACTAATATTATTTGTATCTATTTGTATTAATAAAGTCAATATAAAACTCCTTGATATTCCCTACAGTAAAAACCTCAATACAATGCTTCCCTTTTCATTTGCCATCTCACTTAATGCCACCACACTTTCGGGTTATTTTTCTTCTCTTTTTCTTTGGAATTCATTTCCAACTTTTCTCATTTCATCGTCAAACCCCTTTATAACGCCAAAAGTTCACCGGATGATAATGCTGGCAGTATAACGAGGTTTTAATGTATGTTGATATATAACAGGGGCTTTAATTTAAGTATCAGTACATCTACATCGCCTTTTTCTGTCTGCGGTATTCTTTACCATGTTTCCTTTTGTGGTTTGCCAACTTCCTAAGGGAATGCTATGATCTCATTACAAAAAAAGCACACATATATTTTAATGATTAGGAAAGCAAATAAAAGTATAAATGCGTAAGGTGGCTAACCAACGTTTTAAACGTCAGATTCCAGACGATTTAGACGGTGTCTGGACGCTAATATGTGTCAGGGCGAAAAACATACCTAATGTTTCAGCATTCAAATGTATTTAAGTAAAAAGAAAAATCTGAATTTAATTGTTAGTTTTTCTGAAAAAAAAAGTTGTGGAAAAATTGTAAATCAATAACGGTTTATTCTCAATTACAGGGTTAATCCACCACGATGTTGGACCACAAAACATCGTTATGAGACAAGACATGGACCAAAGATGGAAAATGGCGGCCATTTTGGATTTCGGTGATGTCTGTTCTTCGTGTTATGTATTTGAGGTAGCCATTTTGCTTTCAAACATTTTCATGAATGAATTTTCAAGATCAATGACGACCTCTGAAATGGCGCTGACTCGGGACACGGTATTTGATTCCTATACGGCAGTGAAGCCATTGTCGACAAATGAAAAAGAAGTTGTTGACATTTGTGTTGAAGCACGTATTTTACAATGTTGTCTTCTTGGAGAAAAAACGCGGGAAACAGACCCAGGAAACGACTACATTGGGGACTATATTTGCTGGGAGTTGTTAGAAAGCTTGTGTAATACTTGCCGGGATTAAAAGGAAACGGGATATTTTATTTAGCTATCATTACATTTCTACATGTCAATATACTTACGTTTATGTAAGCAATCATTACTTCATTATCAGTAAAGGTTAATTTGAGCTTACAAAATTTGAACTAAAACTGATCTGAAATTACGGTAAAATTCATATGAAGTTCATTTGGGTCAATATCATGTCAAATTCGGGTAATTATTCAGCTGAAACCTGTGCTTATGACAGGTCAATTAATTTACGTTCCCTGTGTATGAAAATTACATCAAAACAAATGACAGTGATGATACTCTCATTTGTCCTCATAAATCATCAGCTAAGGCAGCATATTGTGATGTAATGTAAGAGATAATATTCAGATATGTGCCTCATGTTTCCTTATCAATGTTGGTTCTCTTCATTATACTTTTTTCACAAGTCCCCATATTTTCCTTTGTATCGAAACACAACGTTTCTTTTAAAAAGATAAGACAGAAATTCCATCAATAAGTATTCCATTTCTTTATATTCCAAAATAAACGTTAATTGAATATCTTGCTGATATTTATCAGTGATGCAAATGAAAGAAATCAACTTGCAAATATTTCATGTTTTAACCAAAAAGTGCGGAAAATGAACACGTTTTTTTTTGCAATTATAACATTATTAAATGTTTTGACGATGCAATGATTACGCAATTATGTATCTGCAAATTTACTCTGGAATTACACTTAACTACATATCTGGTTCCGATCGGACCAACCACTGACACAAATAGACACACTCACTCACACACACACACACACACACACACATACACATGCCTCTGAATTAAACCATACACATTCAACTTCTCACGTTCGGAAAATGATACTACCACATGATTGCAGACCAATTTTTTTAACGTGAGATAAAGCAATATGATTGTAGGCATTTAACAAACATATATTTTTCTCAAAGTAGCTTTAAAGCACCAAATTACTGCCAGTCATGTGTTCATCACAACAGTGTATCAATTGCACAATCTGCTATAGGAAAAATAATGATGATATAAAAATGTCCATATATTAAATGTAGTTAGCCAAATAGCACAAGTGTTGTATGATCCTAGTAGCTAAACTTGTTTTAGCTGGTTGTTAAGCACTGATTTAAATGACGAACTAAACTAAACTAATGATAGGTTCCAAATCTTCCAGCGCCATTTAATGCTATGGTAATGTGACGTCATTATTTCGTTGTCGGCGTAGTATGGCTCGCCATTGTTGTTGTTCGGTTCAACATTTCGGGAAGACAATTGAACATCAAAACAAGGTAATGATGTGAAATGGTAGCAGATATTATTAAATGCATATTTATAACATTTGTTGATGCTTATTAAAGAAATATTACACACACATACATTGTATCCGTCTGACTTCTTAAATTACATTCGTGTATTCCACGAATTGACATATGGCATGGGAGCTGAAGCACATGCGAAAGATACATCTTTCATAGGAACACGTACTTGGTACCTATGGATCCCATTATCGTCGACATTTAAAACGCCAGAAAGCATCCATTCAGGAATTGTAATGAAAGTAAGAACTTGAATAATGTAAGGATTGATATACAATTCCGTCTTTGCGTATAACAGAGTTCTTGGGAGCAGGTATTGATTGTTACGTCACTTGTTTGTGAGAGTAACGTCATCAAATTTTGAGAAAACGACGTAATTTTCTCACACAGACCAATTACGTAACAATCAATACCTGCCCCCAAGAGAAGATAACTCTGCAATACGCAAAGACGGAAAAGCAATATGGAAAAGCCCGAACACTAACAGTTCCCAGCAGCAAAACATTCGCGTGCAATAGTTCTTGGTTAACTATTTTATACAAATGTTTGATAGCCGTGTAACGGTAATACACATGTTTAGACATTTAAACATTGAAGTGCGTTGTTGTATACAGTAAGTGCGTACAGTATATATAAATACCACAACTAGTGCATCATGATTGATTACCTCGCAAAAGTGTGTACCTCATTTCGACTCTAGTCTGTAAATATCTTATCAAAACAATTTCAGTAATTATCAGTATTCCTTTTAAGTATCTTGATATCATAGAAATTAAAAACATGGCTATACAAATTCTGCTTTAAGTTACAATTAGTGTAAATATCGTGTATGCATGATCAGTGAATAGGCAAATCATCGTCCATGGATGGTCACCGGTATCTATCGTTACAATAACAACGTCATAATAATGGTGGCGTTAGCACGTGTACCGTGACTTCTGCAGCCTATTAAGTTGCAACGCCGTTCTGTGGTAAATATTAACACATTCACTGTTGTTTACATTGTTCTCAACAACACTTTCCACCCAAACACGTTTTGTCTATCAGGTGCTTACTTGTCTTTACAAGTATCCATCAGTTTGTCAGCCAGGGAAAGACAGTCCATGTCACATTCGTGCATGCACAGAAGAAGCTGTTTCAAAGTCGGCCGGAAGTCCTCGTTCTGGATCCACAATGTCGTCATGGCGGCAAGTTTTTCTTTGATGTCGTTACTCGTACAATTTAGATCGAATTGGTCCAAAGTCGTCGGGTCAAAGCCAAGCTCAATAAAGAGATTAAAATACGACTTTCCAATGTAGGCGACGATGGTTGGTATGTCTTCTTGTGTGGGACAGGTTTCTAATAGCTCCTCGGGGACATCTAGTCCTTAAATACAAAAATCAGTGTCGTTATATATGTACAGGGTACAGCAGGAACATCTCAAATATGTATAGTTCTCAAGACCCGTGTTTTATGAAAAAAGAACGTCACACACACAGAGGTGAATTACCTTTTAAAAAATGAAATAGGTACAGTATTTCAAATATGAATTACACGGCATTACACAGCTGTTTTGTACTTATAGGACTCATTGGTTATGATAAGGGCCAAAACGTTTAAATTCCATATTGGTCTAAATTAATGTTGAAAAATTCTTTTTTATGAATTTTCAAATTTAGAGCATCGCTGGTTCATTTTAAATTAAATAATGACTAACATGTGCATATTATGAAACATCCCTTTACTCTAAGCAAGTGCGTGAGGCTATCAAGGTTACATAATATCGGGGACTAAAACACCAACCTACGAAGTCTGCCACCTTATATCGTGAAAGATATATGTCACACAAACGCGCAGATGAATGTATGTTAACGGTAATTGTTAGGACATTCCTAATTTTCAAATGAAAATGAGTCGAAATTTTATTATATGATTCACCAGACAATGAAATATTTTTTATGTAAATTTAGTAATAAAAAACAAACGCTACTGTTTGGTAACCATGATGTAAATAGCCGACCGCGTTATTCATAAGATACTGTACATTTATCATAGCGAATGGAAATTGTATCTTAACTTTCATCACGTGCATCATCTCGTATAAATATTGAATTTGCTTGTGTTTTAAGCATTATACCTTAAAAATCAGTAAAGACCGCACCACGGAATAGAAATTACGCGCTCACTTCCGTAGCATTCGTTCGCTCTTTTGTGTGCTGGTGTTTGCATAAATGTGCGCTTTTGTGCAGATAGTAGTTAGATCTTATGCATCCTCGATATCCAGGGGTTACGCTCACTTTCCTCTCTACACCCCTGGAACATGTCATAGCAAAATTGAAGCCACGAACATAGTTGTTTGATTGGTCTCAGGTAATAAAAACTGACCAATCGCTAGGCTGAGACCTGCTCTTTGAAGATTACAAAGGAGAGACGTCCGACTTCAAAGCCTGTCCATTTTTACCGTTACGTGACCGCGAAATTCTTTTGAAGTACATCAAAGGATCGCACTAGTCTTCTTGTCTCATCAACAAGGTAGCGCACACTGAGCTTTCAATTTTGCTATGATATAGTGCAGGGGTGCAGAGAGCAAAAGTGAACGTAATCCCTGGATATCGAGGATGGATTTTATGAAACGAAAAAAATCAGAGGTTTATATGAAATAATGAATAAAAGGTATTTATTTGTGATCGGTATAATTTGAATTATTTCAAAACTATCTCCATATTTACGTTAATCCGATCGCTATTGCACATCATTCATCGTGTGCCCAGATTAGCGAGAACAGAAATCGGCCATTTTTTTTTGCTTTCGTACTTGGTGCAAACAACGTGCACTAATCGTTTGAACACTGTACATACGAAGCAGATAGTAAAACCTTATGCGACCCCACAATTGTAATTATCTATATATATTGTATGTTCTATAATATATGTTTCTATATGTACTGTATGTTTCTATATCTATTGTATGTTTCTATATGTATTGTATGTTTCTATATGTATTGTATGTTTTTATATGCATTGTTTGTTTCTATATGTATTGTATGTTTCTATACATTGTTTGTTTCTATATGTATTGTATGTTTCTATGTGTATTGTATGTTTCTGTATGTATTGTTTGTTTGTATATGCATTTTATGTTTCTGTATGTATTCTATATGTATTGTATGGTTTTATATGCATTGTTTGTTTCCATATGTATTGTTTGTTTCTATATGTCTTGTTTGTTTCTATATGTCTTGTTTGTTTCTATATGTCTTGTTTGTTTCTATATGTATTGTATATTTCTAAATATATTGTATGTTTATATATGTATTGTATGTTCCTATATGTATTGTATGTTTCTATATGTATTGTGTGTTTCTATATGCATTGTATGTTTCTATATGTATTTTATGTTTCTGTATGTATTGTTTGTTTCTATATGCATTTTATGTTTCTGTATGTATTTTATGTTTCTATACGTATTGTATGTTTCTATATGTATTGTATGTTTCTATATGAATTGTATGTTCCTATATGAATTGTATGTTTCTATATGAATTGTATGTTCCTATATGTATTGTATGTTTTTGTATGTATTGTATGTTTCTATATGAATTGTATGTTCCTATATGAATTGTATGTTTCTATATGAATTGTATGTTCCTATATGAATTGTATGTTTCTATATGAATTGTATGTTCCTATATGAATTGTATGTTTCTATATGAATTGTATGTTCCTATATGAATTGTATGTTTCTATATGAATTGTATGTTCCTATATCTATATGTATTGTATGTTTCTATATGTATTGCATGTTTCTACATGTATTGTATATTTCTATATGTATTTTATGTTTCTATATGTACTGTATGTTTCTATATGTATTGCATGTTTCTACATGTATTGTATATTTCTATATGTATTTTATGTTTCTATATGTATTGTATGTTTCTATATGTACTGTATGTTTCTATATGTATTGTATGTTTCTATACGTATTGTATGTTTCTAAATATATTGTATGTTTCTATATGTATTGTATTGTTATATATGTATTGTATGTTTCTATATGTATTGTTTGTTTCTATATGTATTGTTTGTTTCTATATGTATTTTATGTGTCTGTATGTATTTTATGTTTCTATATGTATTGTATGTTCCTATATGTATTGTAAGTTTCTATATGTATTGTTTGTTTCTATATGTATTGTTTGTTTCTATATGTATTTTATGTGTCTGTATTTATTTTATGTTTCTATATGTATTGTATGTTTCTATACGTATTGTATGTTTCTAAATATATTGTATGTTTCTATATGTATTGTATTGTTATATATGTATTGTATGTTTCAATATGTATTGTATGTTTCTATATGTATTGTATTGTTATATATGTATTGTATGTTTCTATATGTATTGTATTGTTATATATGTATTGTATGTTTCTATATGTATTGTATTGTTATATATGTATTGTATGTTTCAATATGTATTGTATGTTTCTATATGTATTGTATGTTTATATATGTATTTTATGTTTCTATATGTATTGTATGTTCCTATATGTATTGTAAGTTTCTATATGTATTGTTTGTTTCTATATGTATTGTTTGTTTCTATATGTATTTTATGTGTCTGTATGTATTTTATGTTTCTATATGTATTGTATGTTCCTATATGTATTGTAAGTTTCTATATGTATTGTTTGTTTCTATATGTATTTTATGTGTCTGTATGTATTTTATGTTTCTATATGTATTGTATGTTCCTATATGTATTGTAAGTTTCTATATGTATTGTTTGTTTCTATATGTATTGTTTGTTTCTATATGTATTTTATGTGTCTGTATTTATTTTATGTTTCTATATGTATTGTATGTTTCTGTATGTATTTTATGTTTCTATATGTATTGTATGTTTCTATACGTATTGTATGTTTCTAAATATATTGTATGTTTCTATATGTATTGTATTGTTATATATGTATTGTATGTTTCTATATGTATTGTTTGTTTCTATATGTATTTTATGTGTCTGTATGTATTTTATGTTTCTATATGTATTGTATGTTTCTATATGTATTTTATGTTTCTATATGTATTGTATGTTTCTATATGTATTGTATGTTTCTATATGAAGTGTATGTTCCTATATGTATTGTATGTTTCTGTATGTATTGTATGTTTCTATATGAATTGTATGTTCCTATATGTATTGTATGTTTCTATATGAATTGTATGTTCCTATATGTATTGTATGTTTCCATATGTATTGTTTGTTTCTATATGTATCGTTTGTTTCTATATGTATTTTATGTTTCTATATGTATTGTGTGTTTCTATATATATTGTGTGTTTCTATATGTATTGTATGGTTATTTATGTATTGTATGTTTCTATATGTATTGTTTGTTTCTATATGTATTATTGTTTCTATACGATTGTATGTTTCTATATGTATTTTATGTTTCTATATGTATTGTATGGTTATTTATGTATTATATGTTTCTATATGTATTGTTTGTTTCTATATGTATTGTTTGTTTCTATATGTATTTTATGTTTCTATATGTATTGTTTGTTTCTATATGTATTTTATATTTCTATATGTATTGTGTGTTTCTATATGTATTGTATGGT
This sequence comes from Mizuhopecten yessoensis, assembly GCF_002113885.1. Taxonomy (NCBI): domain Eukaryota; kingdom Metazoa; phylum Mollusca; class Bivalvia; order Pectinida; family Pectinidae; genus Mizuhopecten; species Mizuhopecten yessoensis. The sequence continues at coordinate 688,390 of NW_018405136.1, forward strand.
TATTTATGTATTGTATGTTTCTATATGTATTGTATGTTTCTATATGTATTGTATGTTTCTATATGTATTGTTTGTTTCTATATGTATTTTATATTTCTATATGTATTGTGTGTTTCTATATATATTGTGTGTTTCTATATGTATTGTATGGTTATTTACGTATTGTATGTTTCTAGATGTATTGTTTGTTTCTATATGTATTGTTTGTTTCTATATGTATTGTATGTTTCTATATGTATTGTAAATTTCTAAATATATTGTATGTTTATATATGTATTGTATGTTTCTATATGTATTGTATGTTTCTGTATGTATTGCAGGTTTCTACATGTATTGTATGTTTCTATATGCATTGTATGTTTCTATATGTATTTTATGTTTCTATATGTATTGTATGTTTCTATATGAATTGTATGTTCCTATATCTATTGTATGTTTCTATATGAATTGTATGTTCCTATATGTATTGTATGTTTCTATATGAATTGTATGTTTCTATATGTATTGTATGGTGCTGTATGTGTCATATATAATACCTTTCACATGGTCATATTGATATTCACTCTGATCTACAGCTTTAAGTAAACATTCTCCGTCCATCCCGTGAGCTTTCATGGCGGCGTAGATTTGGGGGAACCGGATATCCGGGCATCTGTTACATAACGCGATTAAGATGCGCGTGACGATTGACCGGAAGGAGAGGTATCGATACTCCATGAGTGTCTGGTCAATTAGTTGACTTGGACAGCCAAGCACCATGAAAAACATTTGGAAGGACCCGTCGATGTACTTGGAAATTCTTCCAATCTCCCGTACTGTGGGTTTTCGGTCCGGAATACCAGCCGGCGAAGTTTTATCTACAAGACACAAAAATTGTATTTATCACAAGAAACTTCTTCTTTTGATATATACGATATATTGAGCTATTTGTCCAGGTCACATTTCGTTCAAAAGCAATGTACAAGATATCAAGTTTTACTTTATAATTGATAAACACTATACTCTAACAAAGAAAAACATATGTATATGATTGAATCATTTGCTCGTTTTACGTTTCATATTAAAAGTTCAGGAAGCATTTAAAGTAACCTTGAAATGAATAAAATTATATTGAAACAGACAATACGGAATAAACTGTTTTTTAACTCGTGCTACATTTTATAAATAAGCATGATATCAATAATAACATATAAATAGTTTAACATTTTTTTAAACTATTCATAAAATGAAGAGTTACTTACCAAGATCAGAAATACTGTGTTCCTAATAGGAAATAAAAACAACATGTAGTCAGTATCATATGACCTTACCTCGCCCCCTATAGTTATTAAAAATGCAAGTTTGAAATAACAAAATACAATTTAGTCTTCGGAAAGAACATAAATATCTTAATCCAAAGTAACTTTTCATTTTCATTTTGTCCTTATTTTCCTTTCTATTGTAGCTTTTGTTCATTTTATTTATTTATTTATTTATTCATTTATTTATTCTTTAACGATGAAGTACGCCAAGCAGTTGAAAAGTTTTTCGCAACAAAGCTGGTTTTCCAAATCATGTACTTTATTTTTGTCCTTATTTTTTTTTTTTTTGTTCATCTTCATCTTTCCTGTCTTGAGCATTGTTTCTTACCACATCCGGTTCTTCAAACCAGACTTCGTAGTCCTTCCGCTCAAGCCATTTTGTCCCGTCCGAATCATAACATTTCATAGAGGGCTCCAGCATCAGGTCATTTGCCCGCACTCGTCTCTCGTCCTGAGTGAACCGGAAGTCGGTGTGTAGGAAATAGTCAAACCCCAAATGACTTTGTTGGTTCATTTGAAGAATCCTGTTCAGTAGATAATCTAACACTTTCTGTAACTGCACTCCAGCACCCGCCTTACGAACGAGGCCTTTTTCTTTCTCTGTCGTGAACATGATCACTTTCATGACGTTATCATGACAGTTCAGAATCATATTCCATTTGTGATCGACGGACAAACAAACAAAGCCACATTGTAAAAACTGTGACCCATCGTACCCCGGCTCGTTCAATGGCTGAAAGCGGACCATACAAGCAGCAATGGTTTTGTCCCATATGGCCTGCGGGATGAAGGGGTTGTCAAACTCGATACAAAGAACGGGAGTCATGACAATGTTTTGGTCAGAGAGTACGGGCAGTATTGCGTTCGGGTCGGACGTCTGCAGCATACAGGGGACTAGATAAAATGTCACATCTTTTTTCAGGTCCTCGGGCAACGGCTTAGAGATCAAACCAAGGCACTCCATAACACAACAAAGAATCTCGTATTTTTCAAGAAACCCACAGGAGGGATCCTTCGACCATAAGGCTTTCAAAAATGCAAATGACAATTTTCCGGTCTTTTCATAGTCTTTCCATTGTAGTTTTTCCTTTGGTGATAGTCCCTTCTTAAATTTTGGAGCTGTGATAATGTGTTTGAAAGCATCTATCATCCATTGGGGTTTTAACATGACTACGGGTGTAGATCCTTCAAGACCGTATGACAGGATAGACCCAGAGAGATGTAGGTGTCTACAATAAAAAGCATCAGTAAAATATACCATTATGATGATTTTCACATGTTTCATACGTGTAATCCGATGACCCCGAGCTTTGCATTTAGCCGTAGGGCTTGATATTTATATTATTCCAAAGTGAGATTTGATTTACAACAGGATAGTTATAGTTAGATATTTTTAATAAGGAAAGAGTTGCATTTATTTGAAATACATCGGATTTATAGTGTGAAAAGCTATATGACACACATGACGTCATTATGCAAAACAATAAATGACGTCACATTTAAATATAGTCCTTGCTACAGCTGATTTGACTATTAGAATATACACGAATATAAGAGAACGCTGTATATTCTTTTGCCTGGAATTTAATCCGGTATTGTTTCTTCAAGATATTCGTTTAATAATGAAGTATAAGTTTTACTCAAATAATTTAAATCTGTAACGTCTATAAGGGTGCTGAAGACACCTTTTCCCTGTTTCTGTATTTTTTCCTTTGTTTCGGATTATATTAGATGTCATTGTTTATTCTTCTGGTCTCTAATATAACTAATGAGTCCTACATGTAAGTAATATTAAAATGGTACATATATGTTAGCAAACGTTGCTTTCAGTATGTTTCCTTACTGCTCATTTCTTAAAACTATTCAAATGCTAGGAATATTATTTCTTGTTTCAAGTAAGTATAATAAGTTTTTTCCTCCATTTAAATATCCAAACGTTCATAAAAAATCGAATAAAAAAAAATAAAAAAAATCTCAAAAAGAAGGGAGACAATCAACACATATACTGTGAAAGTGTAATTTCAATTTACTTACAACAGAAAGGGTTTGAGATCCTCTGTGGGGAGAGGCACGACCAACGCGCTGTTGATGGCCACAAGTTCTTGATACGTGAGCACATTTACATCCTGGTCCTTCTTTTTGAACAGCTCCTGCTCAAGCGCGAGCCATCTGGCTGGGACAAGGGCTTTCCACTGAGATTGTAAATGTGCCACATCCACGATTTTGTCCCACAGTTCTTGGTACAGAGCCTCGTTCTGGCACGAGTCGTGCATGTTGTCTATGTGATACATATCCTGAACGTGATGTTCCATTATTTCTCTAATGGCTGGTTTGTCATAAAGCTTCTCCAGGACTTCGCCGAATTTTGTGTCCTTTTCCTCGTCCTACATTTAAAAAAGTATGATAATACAGCACTATAAGCAAACTCTAATTCGAAAACAAAATTGATGAAGCGTGCGCAAAATATGATAATTGTAAAGAAAAAAATAAGTTTACGAAGAAGGTGAATACGGCCATGTGTCGTGGAGGTGTGGGTGTCTTCTGTTGCATCAAAGACACTTGTGGTGTAAATCTAAGACAAACCTAAGTAATTCCACGTTCTCAATTTCAGAACCGGGTAAGTGACGACGAAACTATGTATTAATCATATTTAAAAAATGTTAATATTCAATTATCACAAGGAAACAGAATATTTTTTCACATCGAGACAATGCTGACGCTCATTAAGTATAGTCAATAGTATTCACTAAGTCGTAACTTTTTAAACTATATTGATACATTTGCCATTCAATTCAATATTCGACATACATCACGGACATAGCTGTATTCGGAACAAGACGAACACAACAAAGACCGTTAGTCCGGTACAAAAGCAACTGATGTTGCAGTTTATGACGTTTCGATAGAGCACACGTACACCAGGTGTACTTTGTTCCTGTGTTAATTGTAAGTACAAAATAGGAGAAATATTCAAGGGCAGTTTGTGTTAAAGAATCTGATTGTTATTTTAATTTTTTGACAGTAGAGCACCAACCCTTTAGAATGGAATGAACGAACGTGCAAGAATATGCTGTACGTGTAATATTTGTTTGGTTAATTTTATTGATTTTATCATTTAATTTGTTTATGTTTTTTTCTTTTTTTATCTTGACAGTTTGTGTCATTGAGAGTATGTTCGACTGTTTAAGCAAATATGATATACTTACAGTCCCTGCAACAAGATCCATATGGGAGCCAATCAAAATAATCGGCGGCGTTCCTAGTTCACTTTCGGTTTTGTCAATAGCATAGGTGGCAATGGACCGCAACCAAAACTGTATTCTCTCTACAAACGTAGAAATATTGAAGATCGATATGTAAACTGTATCTTGTTACACTGTTATCACTATACACTTGATGCATATGTTTCGTTGTATTTAGCCAGTATAACAATATTCAAGCTCGGGTGACGGATGCGTAGCCTATCTGTCAAATCATACATCGGTACCAAGATGTTATGATGGTTTTCATGGGTTTTAGATTATTTCTTGTATACTAACTGTATATAAAAGAGTTAGGGTAAAGTTATTACCAATGTTTTATTTTTCATTATTGGTGGAACTACGGTTCTCGTGCTACTATCTGTGACGTTATCTTCCAGTGGAATAACATTTAATATAAGTGTACACTTGTATTCCACATTAGTAGCTTATTGAAACAAACAAATGATTGACACATCCGGGTTCTGTCAGCTATGGTTCCAAATTTAGATTTATCTCACTGAAGGATGTATGATGCGTTTGCTTGACATCCAAACAAAACATTCAAGTCAACTATGTTCATGAAATAGCAATACGATGTCAAAGGAAGTTGATTCGTAACTGACGCATTACATTGTGACTTTATTGTTCCTGTAGTACTGATCAAATAACGCAGTCATTTATGGTGTCGATTGAAACCGCAATTAATATTACGATGCTTGTGTACTTACCGAAACCTTCCTCTTCTGTTTCTGAATCCAAACACATCGCTACATCAAACACTAGCAAGAAGATCATATCGCTCGACAGAAGACAATGGTGTGTATTGTAGAAAATTTTCTCGCCACCAAAGTCATAAATGGTCACAAATCCTGTTTGCTCCTCCTCGACATCGCCAACATCCATCACAGTTTCCATGGTAGCCATTTGATCATCTGTTACCTTTAGTTCTGGTTCAAGACTCATTTCGTCTAGTTCAAGAAAAGGGCTAGGAGGGGTGGTTGGAGTTGATGACGGATCATCTGTGAATGCTGTAATAAAAAGAAGAGGGAAATACTACACAATGTTCAACGATATCAGCATGGTATGGCGATACAGGACCTCAAAGTGAACATGAAAAGGCAACAAGGTACCAACAAGAACATGCGAGAGACCATATTGCATTTATGAACAAACTTCTTTGATTTACGTATGGAAGTCTTAAAAACATGGGCAAGATTTATTTGTCGGCATCACACAGGAGTGATTCATATTTTGTCTCCCACAATTTCCTATTTAGATGTTTCATCATTTTCTCCTACAATCATAACTAATTGGTATGTTGAACCCGATGCAATCATCAATGACGAGCTTTATAAACTGATATGGTTACGGTGATGCAGCGCTGTTCCCCCTTAGAGAGGTAAAGAAAGGTTTTTCTCTCGTTTCCCTGTGTGTAAGATAGAGCTGTCGAGGGTAAGAAAGGGGTGTAGGCAAGTTCTATCTTACACCCCATTTCACGTGACGTGACCTCACAATGGCTCAACAATGACGTGACGTCACGAATTTGAAACTCTCCGATGTCTCAATACGGAAAAGGCGACGTGATGAAATAAAAAAAACTTTCACGATATATTTACCGTACACGTTAGAAAGATGCAATTATTTTTTTCTGCGCAAACATTGTTTGCAAATATGAGATATGCTAATATCTAGATATGGCTGGTTGATTCGTTTTCGTCTAAAAAGCTCAGTGGAAAAAATGATATTTTCAAAATGGTGGCCAGTCCAAACGCATTTTCATGGTTTCTGAGCTTATTCTGGTGGTTTAAAAGTGAAAGTAAATACTCTTTCATGCCCAAGGGTGCAGGATAGAGAAATTCCAGGTTTTCAAATTTAGCAACACCCTCGGCTCCTATGCATGAAAGAGTCTTATAATCTTTTCCCTGAAAAACAACCGCAGTGTACATCTATTAAGTAAATGTTGGCATAGTCATGAAAAATATTTACCGCTAAAAATATACAGGTACTAAAAAATATGGGTACTCATAATGACAAATGTTTAACGCACCACGTGTGGCCCCCGTCATCATTTTACCTGTCGTAAACTGAAGGGTGTGTCTAATGATTTAACACAGGTAGTTTTGATTTCAAATTGCCTTCGAAGGATGCATGATATATTAACAGAACACAACATCCTATATTGCACGCCAAATCAAACCAATGGGAAATTGAAATATCGGGTATATCTCCTAGATTGTAACACAATTGCTTGGTCAGCTATCTGCTAATAAGATACTTAGGCTATTCCCCATGTCTGCAGTTTTCATAAATTGAAATGCTGCCAAAGATGCTTTAAAAGGAGAATGCACTGTTCACGTTGGACTGGTGTTATTGATAGAGTGACGTCACATACTTACTATACGATCTCGTATCGACCTTTGACACACTCGCCTTGATGTCGTCTGACTCATCTGATTCTTCTGAAGTATTCTCTCTGTAATACAAGTTAGTGTTTTTGTGTATATTGCGTTCCCAAATTAATTATTAAAGAGAATCAATATACTAGTAGGCTAGCTGTATAAATAAAAGGATTCTTAAATCATGTATAGCATAACAAACCAAAACACAGCAATATAAAAAACAGAGATATTTAGCATAAAAATATCCTTTCTTACAATTGTACAAACGTAGCACCTGCTATCGGTTTGTTATGGTGGCTGGTTAGGGCCAAATTACAAATATCGTCATCTCTCTCCCTCGACCTACAGGATACCTACTTTCGCTCTCCAGAGCATATTTACCTAATACGTTTAGTTCATTAATTAATCATTTGGTTTGTGTTTAAAGCCAATCAAGTGATAGACCGAAATAATGTAACATATTTTGATGACGACATACCCAAAGTTCTATTTTCCCCCAAAAAAGTAACCACCTGTCACACATGAATAATCGCCTGCAACCACGCATTTTGACATTGGAACATCGGGTATACCCGATTTTAGAACAACTGAAATGTTCATGACGAAGAACTGCGCATGGTCTTATTAGCGTCATTATTTGAGAGAGTACATGGAATTGAGTCTGTTGAAATGTCCGGGTCATTTAGAATTCCGGCACGGCGAATTTAAAACAAGGCATTTTATGGATCAAATCATTGCGCCATTCATCAAAATACATTTATTTGGAAACAAACTTGATGCACTTTTTGTACAATTTTGTTATTTCATTCAATTTCTAATTTTAGAATTAAATTATAAGGATTGGACAAGACAAGTATATGTTCAATCAACGTATAGAATAGTTCATTTCAATGTATTACCTTTCCCAATCCTTAAAATGGATAAAGATGTTCAAGGTTGATCTTCCTGTACATCGTTTGCCTCAAACCTGATGTAAACTGGATATCTAAGCATGAAACATGTATGCGAACCTTACCCCACCTTGTCCCTGTATCGCCGGATCACCCGTCGGAGACGTTGTCTACCAGTCTCCATTTCTCTTCCATCTTTAACTCTCTCTCGTTTTCGCGTCTTCTGGTTCACAAACAGATGGTTGGTCAGCAGATTGGCCGTATCTGTGGATCCAGGACCACCAGGTGGTATCTGTTCTTCTAACAGTTGTTTGACCAGACATGTCTTGCCTACGCCTTCGTGCCCAATACAGGTGATGGTGATATTCGATTTTTCTTCAACGTTTTCACCTACTCCTCGTTGGTATTCTAAAAAAGAAAATCTCAAATCTTGAGTCGAGTAAATGAAATAATTAATGTCAGTTTCTTAGAAATGGAAAAGCAATATACATATATGTATGTCGGTACCAGACAATTTATGTCGATCCTAGCTTTATTGTTAATGTAATAGTAATAATTTAATATCCGTGTATCACAATCTTATAATTTTTGTAGAGATTGACATCTTAATGCATGATGACAACATATTGACGGTAAGTTAATAAATCTTCACCCAGAAATAAAATTTCCTTTAAAACCTTGTAAACATCGCAAGGCGAAACAGAAATACATGTCGTACGATATATATTTATGACAACATCAATCTGTTTGATGATTTTTTCCAAATTTCATTGAACAACAACAAAGTGATTGGAATCTTAGCACACCGAAATAATATTTGATATTATTTAGAGCATTTAAAAAAAATCAATAATCCTAATTATCTAGTGAGTCGAAACAACTTTTATTTTGTTCAGAATTGTTCACAAAATGTATAGAGGTGGTTTCATGAGTTCATTTTTATGATAATTTCTAGGCTAGTTTCTATATTGTGTTTTAATGGAACACAATTAAGATCCTGTTTATTACATAGGCATATGTATACACAAATATCGCATTTTTTTATTTTTAGATCAACAAAAGAGTTTATTTTCATTTTCAATCTAATGTGTCTTTCAATATTGTCGTATGAAAAATGATTATCGCCATCTATTAACTTTTGTGTTCATTCTTCAATGATTTAATACTTATTTTAATTGTTTGTACAATAAATAAAGTCATGCGTTTCAGATTATCATTTAAGTAATGAATGTTTTTGCAAATGTTGTTATGGTCATATAACACACATTGTTATTGGTGATAAAACTTAATTAAGCCAGGCAGGTCTTTACGTAAGTTTGTCAGCAATAGAAATATGTGTTATGCTAAAATGTTCATTATTTATATTTACATTTTGATGAAATAGGTACGTTTTATTTAGTTATTTCGAATAGTTCTTTGGACAGCAAATTAAGTCTGACAGCAATGAAATGTATGACGTCATAAAGGCGATTGATGACGTTACAATAGCAAATGCTGTAAAAGTCTCACAACAACAGTTGCCCTCTCAATTCATTGCAATGGAAGGATGCAGAGCACATGTAAATATAGTTTCTTGTGTTCAAAAACTTTAAAACACATTGTGTTATGTATCCCGAACAAATCTTCTCATTTTTTTGTATACTTTATTCAGTTTTATTATCGTTAAACTTTATTAAACTTACCCTGTTTACAGACGAATTGCCAAAGTTTTTTGTGATCCTCACTCCTATTCCGCCAGCGTCGTATAACGTCGGTGGGTCGTCGTCCCACTTTAGAGCTACGACGTAAAGCATCCGGACACATCTTACAGATGTTGGCCCAGATGTCAAACCACACCCGTCCCATTATAGCCATATAATGTAGCACGTTATCACCGCCAACATCGAGAAGTGACAGGGACTCCGGTGGTGTTACATTTAGCAGGTATCGTGCTACCTAAAACCAAGGGAAACCTTGTTTATCACATATCTGACCCATTTTACCATGTCATACGGCCATGTCATAAATATGGTACTACACATATGTAAATAAATCTTAAGGTGCTGCGATTTGCCGAAACCATGGGCAGGTATACCTAGGCCACTAAAGGTACTAATTCTATTTACTTTTCCACTTTATACATTTACTGTCATTTTAAAAGAATTTGAAAAGTTTATTTTGTTATCATTATTATTTTCATTGCGTTTAAAACTGATCATTATCAACAACACAAACCTTGAATTTCTTTGCACTGCGCAGAACGACAATACAGTGATCTGAGTACTTTGGTGTGGATTATATCTTATCAGTTGAGAACCCAAAGTTTTGAATATTTTTTTCTCAAATTATGAATGTTATTTGATAAATGTTATCTTACATGAGTGTCCATGTCATACTGAATTTATCATACTCGTTAAATGCATGTAAATTCAATATGACATGGACACTCATGTAAGATCCTCTATGTAATGGACAGAAATAAGCACAGACTAGATTAATTCAATTCATTAAAGATCTTCAATTAATGGGATTATTTGTTTATTCGTCTTTTTAACTTTATTTTATAATTAGAAATCAGGACGGATACATCCGTTTCCTATTGCGTTAGTACAAACTTGTAGGTCACAGCCGCGATAGTGTCAGAACTACTACAATAAGCATGACGTCATGTATTTTGACGTTGCAGTTGAGTCGGTAGAATTGACGTCATATTTGTTGATGTCGCAATTAAGACAATGGATGTGACGTCATGTATTGAGTAGGTCAAAAAGACAACATTAAAAAAAAATGTTTTTATTTTCAGTTGGTTCTAAATTTATTTACAAGGTTCGTTTACGAATACAATTTTAGCCATCTTTTAACAAGGAATACGATTTACGAAACACGATTCTATGGTATCTAATGAAAACTGCGAACGTTCATGATAATGAGATGAGAAATACGACTGTCATGCTGAACTTTCAAATTTAACGTACAATAATTGGGAATCGGCAACAATGTTTACATCAAAACTGCATTTATCTCTCGCGTGACAACACGTCGTTGGGACAAAGCAATACGCTTTGCACAATTGTGCAATAGGCTTCTTAGCTCAATGGAAATGGTTAGAAGGAAATAAGGGATCAATAGTGTTCCTATCGCTCCGAAACAGTCTCAGCAGATCAGGATGACGCCGTCTTACGAACGAGTAGACCATATGTTTTCAATACATATTTTTGCTAAGTCAGCTTTTCAATATACCTTTCTATGACCCCGAAGGACCGCCCACATCAATGGAGTTCGGCCCTGTCCGGACTGCTTGTCCACCTTATGGCCGGACCTGACCAGCTTATGGACCATTGGCAGATTACCAATGGTGGCTGCATCATGTAAAGGCGGTAGATACGACATCCTACTGTTATAAAGATAAAACAAATACTGAGTTATCAGTACATAACATCATAGAGCACTACAGTCATGTTTGTTGTAGACTTAGTGTCTTATTAACTCATTTGAGGAGTTTAAAATACTTAGTTGCTGAAACAAAGATCATGTTATAGGTGCTTTATACAATGTTCATGTTTGTGTATCTCTTTTGCGTTTATGAGTAACATGAACGTGTTATGGAAGTTGCTGATGTAAAATTAGTCGACATAGTCGCCAGGTAGATGATAAGTATGCTTCTTGGGCAATGGTTTAGTACAACATTTTATTTAAACATCTTATGTTTGGTTGTATTTTACGACCTACTATATGTAACACCGTTGGTCATTTAAGAACGAGCTAGATTTTGGTTTTGGAGGAACACTGGAGTGCCTGGAGAAAATACCGACCTGCGACAAGTACATTTGAATCTGTCCTACGTAGGCCTCGAACCTGCGTCTCAGTGGTGAAGGCTAATGATTATAGATGCGATACACCTAAACAACTCGGCTACCGCCGTCTCGCTATAATTCTATATAACCTGATCCAATGAGTGTGTGTATTGGGGGTTCTACTTGTCATGTGTCAATATTTCTAAAGGCTCACAAAACTTCAATTTCATAGTTTACAATTCGTAAAACATGAACCAATCGGTAATAAATTCCATTCTTGGCAGGTTTGGTTAGCAAGAAAAGGCAAATACTCATATGAAGGGGAAAAAGTCTGTCACCTGCAGGAAATGAAGTTGATGTCACAAGGATACCAATTAGGCTATGCGGTACAATGCCTGAAAAGGGAATTATTGTGACCAGTGTTTCCGTAGGGTCATTAAACAGAAAACAACATTGCATTTTTTTATGCTTAACATAATTGGTTAATTGAATTAAAATAAAAGATGAAAAAAGAAAACATAAACATTGTGGAATTATTTAGCATCAGTAATTGCTGTAAAGTATTACAGCATCGTCGATACAGGTTGTCGCTTTGAACATCATTCGGAGTGGACACGAATAAAATACTCTCAACCTTCTAAACTCACTTTAATCTCATATGAAATACTATTTCACTGTTTGATTATAACGAAACATTTTTTATAACGTAACAACAAAATTCGTCACGACAACTACGGTATCAAGATTGCCTGCGCTAAAGTTTCATGGTCGATATCAACAAGACGGAATATAATATAAGAATACGCCTTTCTATAATCTGATACGCTAGGCCATTTTCGTCAGGGCGTTAATAGGCTGAAGAATGCGTTAACCAGCATGGAAATACCATTTTTTAACATAACGTCGTCATCAAGGGAGTTAGTCTTTTGCTAGAGTATCATATTCTGAAAACTAAACTACCTTGCAGACTAACTTCCTCGGCTGTTTTTGTAACTTCTTTATGGAAATAACGGAGTTAATCAAGTGAGGCGGATCTTTTACTGACCTACAATGTATCTTCTCTTAGTCATCATTGAGATAAGAGACGATAATAAATAAGTACATAGTTCTTGATAAAATGTAGAAATGGCTAGGGAACATCGCGTTAGAAAATGTCTTCTTATAATTTCCACCATTTGTGGTAAAACAAGTGACTTGTCGAGATCTTTAGGGCGATTATTATTCTTTCAGCGAAGATATTACATCACATTTTAACACAAAGTGTTTGTGTATTTATTTCCTTGTCAAGATTAAAACAATGTATTTCCTTTTTTTTCCTTCTTTTTTTACCTATTTGGGATTGTGGGCCTACCGTGTATAGGTATGTGAGATAATATTCACACAATTTGTGTAAAATATGAACCAAATAATGCAAACGAAACGCTACATATAGCAAAACGCCAATATAATAGATTACACAAACTAAGGTCATATTTTGAAATAGTAAAAAGGATGGTATATCGTAGGTATACCTCGCATTTAGGATAAATGTCCATGCAAGATGTGCAGGGGAAGGTTGCGCAGTAATTGTTATATGTATCTAGTGTGTCATTCGACGACGACAGGATCTCATAATCAGCCATACGGCGTTTGACAGGCTTTTGATTGTGACGTCATAATGCTACGCCGTCATCTGGATTCTTAAGGGATATTATTAGTTATTCAGGTCTTTGGCAGGGTACATGGTCTCATGTTCGCTGTCAGGACCTTATGTACCCTGAGCCGAAGG
>NW_018405136.1:701865-735940 GCF_002113885.1 Mizuhopecten yessoensis
CCCAATGCCTCGTCTAATCTTGGCTTCGAGAAGTCCTCAAAATCTGTGTCTTGCTCCTTTTCGCTTAAGTATGCTCTGAAGGTTTTGCTTGCTGAATTGTTACTTTTCTTTGTGTTTGTAGGTATAAGTGACGCCCGTTTTGTCTCAATTTCACTCTCCGTGTGGCTTGCAAACCGTTTCGCCATTTTGTTCATTGTTGACATTAGCAGACGAACGTTCTCCGGTGTGTTCGATTCGAATCTGCGAGTTATCTCCCTTAGTACCCCGGCAAGGATACTAACATAGCTTCAGGTACCTTGGCAATTCGACCAATCACCGTGCGACATTTTTCTTTGCAGTATGCCATGTGGGATTTATTAATTATCTCACTCAACCCTAAGGTGTGGGTGTAAGTTGCCAAACACGAGGTTTTGTCGAGTGTTTGGCAACTAAGGAATCTTTCCCCGAGGGTTGAGACTACCAATATCACCGCAATGGGGTTAATGATCCTTTTTCTCGTACCCTGTTCATCCATTGTGTATCATATACATATTGTTATGTTAACATTACAGTCTAAATGCAGGGTTGTTAGCGATGATGCATTGTTGACGTGACGTCATACAATGGGGACGAATAGAGGAATCCCCCGTCTCAACTCTAGGGTGAGACAAGGATACATGTATCTCACACCGGGAAAATGTGACTACACCTGTTAACGGTAATAGAAACATGTATCCTTTCCCGCATGTGTGTTCCGCATTGAGCTCGTGAATCTTACATACGTAGACAATAATACAAGAGTATATAATTTGAGACACGGATTTGTGGTATACGCGTAGGTAGGTAATAAAAATAACCCCTTGTTATGTACATATCACTCATTATATATTCACATTTATAGGAGGGGAAAACTATGTAAAATATGATTCCAGTTTTTAAATGTTATTTCCCAACTTTATAGACAGTTTGAACATGTATACCTTCCTACACACTTTAATTTGTTGAGGTGTTCTCAATAAGTTCACGACATAAATAACAATACATACACACAGCCTACGTGAATTCGTGAAATATCTCATTAAAATGACTTTCACGGATAGTTTAATGCCAAATGACATACGTTCTACCTACCTAGCATCGTTAGTTTGACAAAACGTTGACGCATACCGTAGTACATTTCAAAAATGTACGCTTAAGCTGACCATGCTCGACTGCTCACTACAAGCCTAGCATTGCGACATTAAAAAGCTATATAACACATGTACGGTTTCAAGATATTAGTGCAGGGATTGTTTGTTTTCGTATTTTTTTCACCAGTTTTCTGTAGAGTTATAATAAATAAAAAAAACTAGGATATCATCATCACTTTAAAACGACATCACAAAAATGATGGAGCCTTCCATAATTATATCAAATAGATCTATACCGAGATAACGATACAGTGAGTGCGTAGACAATGACCTCATCATAAATGTTTACCATTTAGGGGAGTTTACATCTATAAAACACTTACCCCAGAGCAAAACATTGATGAAATATTCGTAATAAATTGCGACAAAAAGCAGCAGAATATATAAAGGCGGAAGTAAGTTAAGTGTTCATGGAACTGAAATATGTTAAGTTTGTGTTGATTACCATTTGTGGTACCATGTACAATGTATATTTTCAAACTACAAAAAAACATTACCTTCTTGAATGTCTCCTTCACTCCATTATTAAAACTAATATTCCATAAATGTAGTCAGGAAAATATTTTCCTGAATTTCCTCACACCGGTACCTCCCTGGTATAACGCCCGCATCATGCCCCTCCTATCCTACAGTGATGAACACAGGGGTCATTTAGTATCGTGTCTGTAGTATAAGTCTACGCCATCGTGGCAGTGCTGTATCGTTGTGTACATACTGTTCTACACGAAAACATAAGGGTTATCCATTTTCCTTAGTGCTCATATGTAAAATGGCGGATGTTCATATGCAACATGCGATCATAGGTCGGCTAATGGTAAACACGCGTGTCTGTCTACACATGTATCTGTCTACACATACAGAGTGGAGGTAGCTCTGCTGTGTACTTAAAGTCAGTAGAAACGCATCAGTACACTTCGCTAGCAAATCCAGACATATATGTGTATACATGTATGCTTTAACGTAGATTTTCTATTAGGGCAGCGGTCTTGCATGAGTAAATAATGAGAGTTTGATACCGGTAAGTATTTACGTAGAGATATGTTCATCGCCAAATGTCTTGTTATCTTAATTCCGTTATACAAGTACTAATTTAAACACAAACTTGGTATTCATTTTGAAACCTTTTCCTCACTATTTTGGTCCGACAAGTTTTTTTATTTTCTTGCTATAACGTGGAAGCTTTTGCGAGTATATTTGTTTTGTGCAAATTCACTCAACCGCGACAATTTTTACTTTTATACAAGGATCCCGGATTTATTGTCGACACAGTAGTCTAGTGGTAGGACGCCGGGTTTCTGACCGACTGGTTGCGGATACGGGTCACGGCGTACTGTGTTGTATCTTTGAGCAAGATTTTTTACTCCGCTTGTTCCAGTATACTGAGTACGTTGTTGGGCAGTGCTAAAATTGTTGAATGCTAGCTCTGAGCGACGAAATGGCAGCAGCAGCTGTATGCTCCCCAGGGAGTTGAGAAAGCTATTGGCTAGTTGCAAAGGCTTTATAACCACATATACTATTTTGTGAACCGCTTTGAGACGACCTACGAACTAGGTTGTGATAAAGCGGTATATAAGAATCTCAAATTATTTTCATTATTTATCATTATTTAGATAAAGGAAATAGGTTAACTTCCCAATCGGTTACTGTATGCGCCCAGAATCTGTTTTTTTTTTAAATTGTTTGTACAATAAAAAGAATTATATATGTATTTCATGTAAGACATTGCTATTTCCGTGATTCTACATTCTCGCATTACTGTACAAGTAGGACAGAACTGTCCATGGTAAGAAAGAGGTGTTAGATATTACAATCCTACACTTATTTCACGTGTGTGCTGTTACAATGGAACAACAATGCCATGACTTGTACACAAAATGTAAGTTCTGTGTGGTTTTTCTCCCTTTTTATTATTGCATACACATTATTGCTGTCATTTTCATTAGCCGCATTAACCGCTATCGAGATTTATCAAAGAGAAGAAACGGAAAAAAATATCATATGAATATTTTGCTAGATGAATTCTTACTACAAAACAAATATATTAAACAACTGCTTACCAAATCCTTGAGCTGAAGTTGATAGCGAATGCGACTTCAAACCTGAACATTAGATGTTAGTTTGACCGTGTTAACAAGTTAATTGCCCAATATACATTTCATAAAAAGTACCATGTTCAGGGCACCTTTCCCGGATCTAAGTGGGTTCAAACACGCCTTAGAATTCAGACATGTTGAAAGACTACTTTCATTGTTCTCCGAGGGGAGTTAACTCGTATTTGCTCTTCTACGTCTTTCAAGATTTTCTTTTATTTAAGACATTGTATCTATCATTGTATTTATTCACAAAAACGTATGCACTTGTCATTAAAACAAACAAAATACTCTTTTTGGTGCAAAAAAAATCGAACAATTCTATTTGAACATATTGTCCTTAGGTCTAAAATGTTATTAATGTAAAATTAGAAATATTACGCTTATACTATCTCTTGTTCTTAAAATTATATGTTTGGTGCAGTGTCCTTAATATAATAGATAATCAACACGTTTATATAATTCCTCATATCTTTATATAAGTCACCAATACCAGAAGAGAATATCATTTGTTTAAAAAGAAATAACTTTGAATTCGTGAAAAATTGTAAAATCAAATCGATGTCGTGTTTGCGTCGAAGTCATTTCCAAAATCATCAATGTGAGCTAACTGACTGTGTGTTTGAAATACTGAAATAAAAATTGTGTATGAAAAAACGTTTAGCAATTTCTAAAACAACAACCAAAGTAACAACGTCAAATTCAGTGCTATAAATAGTATCATTATTATGACGACAGGGGGTATACCGGCAAGGATAAAACCACCAAACTATTGTATTATTTGACAAAGAAGAATTGTTCGAACTAAAATTTCAGAATTGGTAACCATTGGCCTCCGTTAAGGTGGGAGTTATTAGCAAAAACAATATTCCAACAAAAAAGAAAATAATTACAAAGCAATCTAATGCAGACGTTTAGCCTATTCCGTCTGTTCGTATTGCAGAGTTATCTGCTCTTGTGAGCAGGTATTGGTTGTTACGTCATTTGTTTGTGAGAGTAACGTCATAATTTATTTGAAAAACGACATAATTTTCAAACACAAACCAATGACGTAACAATCAATACTTGCTCACAAGAGAAGATAACTCTGCAATGCGCAAAGACGGAATATTTGTGTTGCACGTTTCGCCACGGGAGTACATTATATAAAGTAAAGGTATATTTAAGCTGTGATTAACATTTCAAGAGTCACTGAATAACTATAAAATGCAAAAGAAGCAAGCTGATAAATAATGCACTAAGTCCAGTAATAATTTTATAGAACTATATTTCCGCTGTCAAATTTGATCTTAAGCATAACGTATTTACATAATATATATACTATAGTTTCAGGAGATATTGCACACATCGTCATCTTTAAAATAAGCCACTTGTTTTGTGAAAATATTGAAATATATAGAGAGAGATAATTTTAAACCTTGTTTTTGCGATGTTTTACCAAATGAGTTAATCGCATTGTTTGTATATTCCTAATAGCACGTTATCAAATGGTTATATTTTTATGTATATTGTATACAATTTAAAAATGTTTCAAAATATTTGTTTACGGAAAGATGCATGTGTGCTAACTTATTAAAATTTCACAGCTCAATAATCTCCGTAAGTATTAATTACTATTTTAATTCGACACCAAAGTAATGCTACTATAGTGAATATATTTCAGTAACGAACAAAACATACATGGGTTTTTTTTTTTTTTGCATAAATGTTCTTTGTGTCATGCTGTGTTCACTGTTTTAGGTATATGATGGCGTCAGTGTTTTCAACGTGAAGTCGTATATTATGAAATATAAGCTGTATCAAATTCTTGCTATAAACGTTTTGTTACTGTATAATGCGATTGAGATCTATGTCTTTTATTTCACAATAAGTTATAATCTCATTTCATTATATAATATATAGTACTCGTTCTACCTTCATGTTGAGGTTGTATGATTGGCTTTGAAGTTTTGTTATTTCCTAGAAATTTGGTTAGATTTCGGCTTTATTTGTATTATTTCCTAAACGACTAAATTATGCAACTAAATTATGCTTCATAAGAGTCCGCTAAGTTGCCTTAGGAAAAACCTTAAAGTTTTCCCAAACTTATGCCAATTTCATAATTTGTAAATATTATGTATGGAATTGAATCTATTGCATATGTTCTCCGCCTTTGTACAAGATGTTTGTTAAGTATTTATCTATATGTATATTTCTGTACGCCTATATGCAATGTGCATTTGGTAATAAATTGAATTGAATTGTGAAGACTTTGTATTGTCTTCGAAGATTGTATATTGAACGCGTTAAATTATATAGATTTCCATGTATTATTTTAATTTTTTATTTATTTTTGCTATTTAATTTTACTTGTCTGAAATCTTACATATCTAACGTTGAATAAGTGAATATATTCCGGCGATCTTATAAATATTCCTATTATATTTTGCTAAACTCATCGCTGACCAAAACCCTATGACGATACGCCTTATCTTGGTTTTATGTACATCGCAGAATAAATGTTTTCTATGACAACATACCATAGTAAACTTCATCTTTTAATGAATATTCCAATTTACTAATTGTATTAGTATTAAAACATATATGCACACGTAAACGGAGGCCTTGCAAAGTAATGGATTGGTTAGTTGTTTGCAAATTTTCTTAATTGCTTTATAATTATAAATAAATTTAGATACTAAAGTTGTTTTTGTGGTACTGAAATATATCAATTTTGTCACGTCATCATTTTTGATTTATACATTATGTGTACCTTTCAAACTAAGACATCATAATAACACGCAAGTCGCATGAAGAGCCCAATGATGGGCGAAAGTCGACTTGCAACGGAATTCAAGGTTAGTTATCCGGGGCGAATGACGCCATTAAATGGAATTAAGGCTGGTTTTGCTATTTTTCAACACATTGGTCGTTCTGGTGCAAATTGTTATTAATTATTGATATGATCCCGCTACCAGTTAATTTTAATTGTGATACTTAATATCGTTAATTCGATTTGTCGTGACATTTCAAGTCGACTTATGACAATAATCTCGCTGTAATGCCTATAACATCGATTAGCTTGAATAGCTATTTCGACAATAATAACTGAATGTGTTTATGATTTCGACACCGTCACTAGCTAATTACTATCACCAATTATGTTGAGACATTAACAACACAGCACACAGATATGGAATCACTGCAACCGAGCACATTAATAGTGTGGTTTGGTTGGGGTCTCACGTCCTTTTAACAGTTATGGTGATTAAGGAACGTGTTAGGTTTGACGGCGGTGTAAAGCCGGAGTACCCTAAGACGAAATAAATCCCGACCTGCGGCCAATACCGGGCGACTGGCCTGCGAAGGCGTGGAACCCACAACCCAGTGTTTGGAGGTTTGTGATATAGATCGTAGTCGGTCAGACACCTTAACCAGTGGGACCCTGTAACCAGTGTGACACTGTAACAAGTGGGACCCTGTAACCAGTGGGACCCTGTAACCAGTGAGACCCTGTAACCAGTTAGACACTGTAACCAGTGGGACCCTGTAACCAGTGGGACATTGTAACCAGTGGGACCCTGTAACCAGTGTGACACTGTTACCAGTGGGACCCTGTAACCAGTGGGACGTTGTAACCAGTGGGACCCTGTAACCAGTGGGACACTATAACCAGTGTGACACTGTAACCAGTGGGACACTGTAACCAGTGTGACACTGTAACCAGTGGGGCCCTGTAACCAGTGGGACACTGTAACCAGTGGGACCCTGTAACCAGTGTATCACTGTAACCAGTGGGACCCTCTAACCAGTGGGACACTGTAACCAGTGGGACACTGTAACCAGTGGGACACTGTAACCAGTGGGACCCTGTAACCAGTGTGACACTGTAACCAGTGGGACCCTGTAACCAGTGGGACACTGTAACCAGTAGCACACTGTAACCAGTGGGACCCTGTAACCAGTGTGACACTGTAACCAGTGTGACACTGTAACCAGTGGGACACTGTAACCAGTGGGACCCTGTTACCAGTGTGACACTATAACCAGTGGAACCCTGTAACCAGTGGGGCACTGTAACTAGTGGGACCCTGTAACCAGTGTGACACTGTAACCAGTGTGACACTGTAACCAGTGGGACCCTGTAACAAGTGGGACCCTGTAACCAGTGGGACACTGTAACCAGTGGGACACTGTAACCAGTGGGGCACTGTAACTAGTGGGACCCTGTAACCAGTGTGACACTGTAACCAGTGGGACCCTGTAACCAGTGGGACCCTGTAACCAGTGGGACACTGTAACCAGTAGCACACTGTAACCAGTGGGACCCTGTAACCAGTGTGACACTGTAACCAGTGGGACACTGTAACCAGTGGGACCCTGTAACCAGTGTGACTCTATAACCAGTGGGACCCTGTAACCAGTGGGACACTGTAACCAGTGTGACACTGTAACCAGTGGGACCCTGTAACCAGTGTGACTCTATAACCAGTGGGAAACTGTAACCAGTGTGACACTGTAACCAGTGGGATACTGTAACCAGTGGGACACTGTAACCAGTGAGACACTGAAGTACAGCTAGTACTATTGTCCGTAAATGTGTACTGAACTGTCCGGTCACAAATGAGGTTTCCCCGAGTTTTGTGTTTCATTTTCCACTTAACGTGCCAAATTATGTAAGTGATGGCATCGATTGTCGTTGGCAGTGTCGAAAAAAATACGCTGACATATTTCGTTTTCTATACATGCACACACCGCACCTTGTGTAACGTTGTCCGATCGCGCAAATGTATGATGAACTGTTTTAGTTGTCATACCTTCATATTACATAATATATTGTATCTCATAACTGACCCATTTGACTATGTTTTACGGCCTTGTTAATTAATTTTATAATACACACGCGTGATAAAATTTAAGGATGCTGCGATTGGTAAAAACGGTTGTAGCATATTCCTACGCCACTTAATATACTAATAGTAATTAACTGCATTTCTTGTCTGATAAAAATTGATGCTTTCGCTATTGAATTAATTTTAAATGCTTATTTTGTCATTATTGTTTTCATTCCATTAAAACTGTTCACCATAAAAACGAAATTTTGAACTACTTTGTACAGCGCGGAACGAGATTACTGTGATCGGAGTACTTTGGTTTTAAATGATGGATGTTATGTGATGAATAGAATCTTACATTAGTGTCTATATGACAAAGAAGGACAACAGGTACCACGTGTAGATATGGATCTATGCACCGAAGCCACTGTGACAGCCTATCCGCATCTGAGGAGCAGTCCGACCTTTGGGCGTAACCTGGACGGGCCAGGGACTCTTTTGCATCTAAAAAGGGTCTAGTAAGCGGAAACTTAACCCCTCACGTCGGCCGAAACACAACCTACCGTTAGGGAAAGGAAGGCGTGAACAAGTCCCCAATTTATTAAAGCTCGCTTAATTAAGTATGACATAGAGAATCATTTTGTTATCCTCTTTTTCCCCCAATACCTACATATGGAGGGGCATTATCGTCCCCATATCAACATATAGTAAAATAGTTAAGCCCTATACTTACACATAAAAGAGTGTTAGTCCCTATACCTACATATGCTTGAATCTATTTGTCCTCAGACCTACAACGGTCTATTTTCGTCCCGATATCTACATAAAATAAAATATTTAGGCCAAACACCTGACAAAAAAAGACTCTGTGGTAATTTTCTTATCTTTATTTCAAACAGGGTTATGCGTACATTGAGCTTTCCTATTATATAAGTTGGTTCAATCACGCAATAGATTTCAGACACGTATTAAAATTCCAGAACGATGCTTCGAGGTAAGTCAAGTTTTCTTTTTTTGTTTTTACAATTCAGGTTTAAAACTCCAAACTATAAGAGCATTCAATTATCGTGGTTGAAAAAATATGCCCAGAAAGGAGAAAAAAATAAACACATGGACATATATATCTGTTGGTGTAGAAAGGGTGACACAATTTTACTCCACCATAAGGAAATTACAGAATAACAATTCAAACTTTTAGACTTTTATTGTATTGACGGTATGTTAACATATTGTCACTGTTATCAAATATCCCTACTATAAAGGACACACCTCATTTATTAATTGAGGGTTTCTTCCTGTGATGTTTTGTAACTCTGTTTTATTCTGTATATTTTTTTTCTAAAATATACCTCAAATTGATATCAAGTGAAACTCAATTTACAATGCTTTAAGGAAATACACATTCTTCGCAATATTTGTGATATTTCCTCTATCTATCGGTTATGTGGAATATATTTTGTAAGGTATATACTTAAAAATAAATGTAAAAATGTAATAATAAAGATATAACATTTATTTGTGCACAGTGGATAGCGCACTTGCCTTTCACAAAGGCGGCCGGGGTTCGATTCCCCGATCGGACGTGAAAAGATTAGGGTAACACCTGTCCGACCACGTGGTTTTTCTCCGGGTACTCCGGTTACGCGATTGGGTGTACATACAGTATTTGATTTAAATAGTGTATTGATGTATCTGAATCAAAAACAGTTTTATAAAAACAGGAAACACTAACTCTAGTGCAACAAAAAATAAAACAAAAACTATTTTCGGCGAAGGAAGTATGAGGAGTTTGAAACAAAATTAAAATACACATACAAACAAATTGAGGAATAAGACAAGGATCTAACATTCACTCGTATTACAACTACATACATTCTCAAGTTTTACAAACTGTACAGAGAAAACTACCTTATGATAATCAAAACAATTTTCAACGTGGTCTCATCGTTATACATTTAAACAGTGCGCTCACTCAGTCCTATCACAGCGATCCGGAGTATGCCGGACCATATATCAACAGACTAGATACAACCCAAACACAGCTTATAAGTGTTTTGTGATAAGCATATACTAATTACCAACTTTAGAAAAAAACATTGTTCATACATTCCATCTTTTTTTAATTTAAACAGAAATTGTTATATTGCTGACTGTTGTTACAATCGGTAAGTAACCGTATATACCTTCTTACTTGCATACGCTTATTCACTACTGTTAGCCTTTAACTTTGGTCAATGCCTGGATTTATCGACCCGAGAAAAGATATATTGACCTCGGACTGCGTCCTCGGTTAAGGTATCTTTTCTCGGTTTGATAAATCCAGGTATCGACCTGATCCAAAGGCTATACTTGAACATTGTCAAGACGGTAACAATAATATCACTTGTTGCCAAAAAGGTCACAATTTAATTTTCATGTTGTAATGACGGTAAGATTGATATTGAGCGTTGACATGACGATGACAATAGTATTGTCTTGTTGTTATGACGGTAAAATTGATATCGGGTGTTGACATGACGGTGACAATAATATCACTTGTTGCCAAAAATGTCACAATTTAATTTTCATGTTGTAATGACGGTAAGATTGATATTGAGCGTTGACATGACGATGACAATAGTATTGTCTTGTTGTTATGACGGTAAGATTGATATCGGGTGTTGACATGACGGTGACAATAGTATCACTTGTTGCCAAAAAAACACAATTTTATTGTCATGTTGTTATGAGAGTAAGATTGATATTGAGTGTTGACATAACGGTGAAAATAGAATTGTCTTGTTGTTATGACGGTGTGTTGATATTGAGTGTTGACATGACGAAGACAATAGTATTGTCTTGTTGTTATGACGGTAAGATTGTAATTTAGCGCTGACATGACGGTGACAATAGTATTATCTTGTTGTTATGACGGTACGGTTGATATTGAGCGTTGACATGACGATGACAATAGCATTGTCTTGTTGTTATGACGGTACGATTGATTTTGAGCGTTGACATGACGGTGACAATAGTATTATCTTGTTGTTATGACTGTACGATTGATATTGAGCGTTGACATGACGATAGCAATAGTATTGTCTTGTTGTTATGACGGTACGGTTGATATTGAGCGTTGACATGTCGGTGACAATAGTATTGTCTTGTTGTTATGACTGTACGATTGATATTGAGCGTTGACATGACGATGACAATAGTATTATCTTGTTGTTATTTCGGTCCGATTGATATTGAGCGTTGACATGACGGTGGCAATAGTATTGTCTTGTTGTTATGACGGTACGGTTGATATTGAGCGTTGACATGTCGGTGACAATAGTATTGTCTTGTTGTTATGACCGTACTATTGATATTGAGCGTTGACATGACGATGACAATAGTATTATCTTGTTGTTATGACGGTACGGTTGATATTGAGCGTTGACATGTCGGTGACAATAGTATTGTCTTGTTGTTATGACCGTACTATTGATATTGAGCGTTGACATGACGATGACCATAGTATTATCTTGTTGTTATGACGGTACGGTTGATATTGAGCGTTGACATGACGGTGACAATAGTATGATCTTGTTGTTATGACGGTACGATTGATATTGAGCGTTGACATGACGATGGCAATAGTATTGTCTTGTTGTTATGACGGTACGATTGATATTGAGTGTTGACATGACGGTAACAATAATAGCATTTGCTGCCAAAAAGAACACAATTTTATTGTCATGTTGTTATGAGAGTAAGATTGATATTGAGTGTTGACATAACGGTGAAAATAGAATTGTCTTGTTGTTATGACGGTGTGTTGATATTGAGTGTTGACATGACGAAGACAATAGTATTGTCTTGTTGTTATGACGGAAAGATTGATATTGAGTGTTGACATGACGGTGACAATAGTATTATCTTGTTGTTATGACGGTGTGTTGATATTGAGTGTTGACATGACAATGACAATAATATTAACATATAATTAACTAATTTGTAAAAAGATATGTAAAAATTGAGTAACATTAACAATAAAAATGAGAGGAAAAACATGATTAAGATAAAAAGGAAAAATCCCAAATGTATTGCATACGATGATGAAATGGCTCAGCGTTTGTTTTGTTTTTTAAACTGAGCCTTCTTTACATGGGACACTTTTTTCTTTTAAAAACATAACTTATAAAAACAAACTTATACATATTTATTAATTTACATGCAGTAAAGAGATTATATAGCCGTTATCTTTATATTATTACATATGTGTGAACTAACCATCACATATGTATTAACAAAAATAACATTTAAAGTGAAATAAGGAATTTGTTATTGTATAATATTTTATAATATCTATCGTACTACTTACACATGCATTCCAAGTATTATAAATGTAATAATAATTAACGATATAATATTACGTAAAAGCAAAGGAAGAATCATTGAGAACAAAAAATATGAGTACGTAAAAAAGGTGTGTGTGTGTGGGGGGGGGGGGGGGGGGGGGGACAAGTTTATGTAACGTTTATCATTCCATCCATTTGACACAATTTAAGGACTACAGATCACCAGGAAATGGCTATCGTAGTTTAGTGCTTTCCCTCCAACAACGGCTATCTTTACAGCGAACATTAACACATCACATAATGATATAATATATAATCATTAAATGTGTTAGGCGAATAAGACTTTGGACAACTATGGATTTTACCAGCGAAGGGCGAAAGTTCGACTTGGCGAATGTTTTCCGGTATACAGTTATACTGCAATTATTATCTACTGATAATGCAAAATAGAACTTTATATGTTCTATTTTAATACTGATATTACTTTCATATTATAACGTAAAACCTATGTTTTATTCCAGCTATGCTCTAATGATTTTGGTCGTGGTCGTGCTTTAGTTCATGGAGTTACGATATGTAGTTCTTGCTGTCTCACTGATCAATGCAACAAAGCAAATTGCTATTTCTTGCTGAAAAGTACGTAGATACAGCGCATGCTGTTACCGTCATTCAAGGACAACAGAATAAACTCTAAAAGAGACAAAACTTGTTTCGTTTGGACATCAAATTGATCAGCATAAGGATTACTTTTACGCTTGAAAAGCGATAATATGTATCTAAATAGAAATTCAATAAACGCCACCAGATGTCGAAAAACGAATAAAACGAGATTTTAGCCACTTGTTGAAGAACTTGTGTAAGGAATGCATTTACTGAAAGGTTACAAAGCTGATCTGTTATATCTGCTTAGGTCTTTCAAATATTTCAAAACCTATAAGCAGTGTTATTGAAACAATACATTCGAAACGGCACTACACAATTCTTTGCTTAAGTTGCATTTAATCATTTCACAATATAACAATCTTGTCTATGGAAATTCGTTTAGCAATTCCTCAAAGTAAAACACTTACAACGACAAATATATGGCTTTAAATAACATCGTTATTACGACAACAGAGTGAATAACGGTATAAATCGCATACAGTCGTACAATTGTATCATGTATTTAAAACAAAAATGTTATTTTATCAGACAAGAACTTTTACAATGATAAATTGTTCGAACAAAAATGACAAAATAAATAGTTATTGACCTTTAGTCAGATGGAAATTATTAACAAAAGGAAAGTTCAATCAAAACAAAGTAATTGACAAAGCAATTTAATAGATATCATCAGTCTTTATTTATTCAGAAACATAATATATGTGGTATGTGTACCAGGGCCATTCAATAAATTATCTCACTAGTGACTGGAACCACTTGTAAAATGTACTTAGTCTACCTTTCTATTAAGTCCTTCGAAGTATTCCCCGTAGCAGAAACGCCCTTTCGAAATCTCTTTATCAATGACGTAGGCATTGTCCAGTAGCCTCCCCTTTGTCTACTAGCAAGACACCGGTAGACTGAACTACCAAAAACACCCAAAGAGGAAAAACCGGTTCATAGAAAATATTTTCGTTATTTTAGGTAGCAAAAAGGATTAAAAAGGAATTAGATCTTTTGAATAGGGTCATTGGTCAATCTGTGCTACTTTCTCCTGTTTCAAAAACACCAGATGATATTGCTTTCTTGGGAAGAAGCATTTTCGAAATTAAGCTGAATGCTATTCAACATTATACATGGACGATTTTTCCTGCAGAATCTTTTTACACGATTCAGAACTGTGTCTCTGCAAAACTTGGCATTGACAGTTTTCCGTTCTTCGCGCAGTATCTACAGACCTATCAAAATTGAAAACAAAATGGCATACAAAACTTTCGTGGCGCTCTTTATACGTCTTGCAATCACTGGCTTTTCTTGATTTTTTTACAGTAATTGCTTGTTTTTAATGCATATTTGGGGTTTAAAGTAATAGACTCGTGTGTTACCCACTGGAAGTAGCTCAGATAGCTTTCTTGAGTCGCAATAATCGTACTTCGGATGATGTCAAAATGTTCTTTAAATGATTTTACAGCCTGCCAAAGCGCCAATTTTGTTAATTGTCTGTTCGTACGAGAGCTGTTTGGTGACCATTTTTTTTGGATTACCCTCGTATGTTTCGTAATTGGAGTTTTTACCCGTAGTGAAGGTTTATGTAAGCTGAACGTTAAAAATACATGTTAACATTACAAGAGACAAAGCATGATTTAAAATGCTTCCGAAATAAGCGAATAACAACACTACATAAACTATAAAAGGAATTATATATGAATTTATCTATTTCCGTTGTGAAATCGTATCTTAATTAGAACGTATTTGCATGATATAAGTATTATTGTTTTTAGGAAATTACACTGTTTGTAATTCCATAAAACGCAGTTTTTGTTCCATTACAATACTGAACATGATACTAAAACGATTTAAACAAAATGTATTTAACGAAGTTCTACAAAACAAAAATAATCACATTTTCTATATTTTCTCTTTTACATGTCTGACCATAAACCTATCATAACGCTGATAAATCAGATGGCAAGTAGCAATGCGCGTGTGCTTAAATTATCTCAATTCGATATCAAACTGATGTTAATATAGGGGAATTATTTCAGTGACGAAACGAAAGAAGGTTGAATTCATATTTTTAATAACTGTTTTGTTTATGTCCTCTTTCGTTAATCTTTTTTTTCCGATATGACAGCGGCCATGTTTTCACAGTAATGGTTTTGTATGTTCTTCAAAGTTTGCATATAAATCGCATTGAAATGAAAGTCTTTCATTTTATTTTACCTATAGAACCATGCTAGACTGAAATCGTTCGTTCTGGTTACCTTCTAAAAAGTGAAAATAGTGTTGCATCCTAAAACCAACCTTTTTTTAATTTTCTTTCACTAATCGCTGACCAAAACTCTATGACGAGACGTGTTACATAAATGTTTTGTACGACAACGTACCAATATGAATGATTAATTTTACTGATTGCGGAATGGTATTGTTACCTATATATATACGCATATATGTCTTTAGCCAAGGGGACTATTGGTTTTATATAATAGCTATATTTTCAATTATAGTATATCAATTCTATCTCCTTGTAATATGATGTATATGTACATGTCACTGTTCTGTTTCACTGTGTCTAGAAAAAGGAGCGGATCGCTCCGAAAATTTGACAACCTTAACTTGTCCACACTGTTGGAATTACTTCTTTGCCCAATATACGCATAAATAGATGTCTTGAAAAGTGATGTTATTGTGAGCTTTTTATAAATTGTCTCAATCGCACTATAATCATAAATAAATTCAGTTACTAATTGTGGTATTAAATTATATAAATTATGTGACGGCATTTGTTTTCCATATTCCTGGGCATCCGGGAAAATTTCAGCTGAGGTCATTATGTCGCAAAATTATTCTCGCTAATTCGATTTGTCGTGAAAAATTAAGTCGACCTGTGATAATTATCTCGCTTTAAGGCTTATAAAATCGACTAGTCATGAATTGGTATTGCACTTATTCGACGTAAATAACTGGATGTGTTACCTGAACGATTTCGACACCACTACCTACCTATTACAGCGATCACTCATTTTGAGACAAAAACATCACAACACAAAGAGTTTTAAATCACTGCCACCGTTTCCATTAAAACTGTGATTTGGTTTATTATGCCTCCTATTAACAGCTATGGTTATTAAAGACATGCAAGGTTTTAATGATGAAATGATGTGATCACAGACGGTCAGACACCTGAAACAGTAGGTCACCAAGGCGCCTTCGGCAATGAAGTACAGTTATTACTACTGTAAGCACATGTATACTGCCAATCTCTACCCAGAGTTGTCGTTCCTTTTCAATCACACACACCTCTGTCAACGTATCAAATATTACAAGATTCTTGTAAAACCAAACTTGGTCTCAAATCCTGATAATTTCATCTTCAGTGACATTTTTTTTTCATTTTTAAAATATGTTCTTGGCTATATCACTTTTGAAACGAATATGAACAAGTAGGAAGGCGTGAATATATATACTGCACTACATTTTAAGCGTAATGTTCAGCGTAGTAATATAGATGTGGTTATTTAGCTTTGAAAATGAATAGAATCGCCGGCTTCGGATAATTTGTTCATGACATTGCCAGTTGTATCTAATATATTTTGTAACTTATAATGTAATCCTTAGCTATGTAACTTTCGCCCACTCAACTTAAAACTATCATGTTCTTGGCAAAACACACAAAACAATCTGTGTTTTCTTTAGCGTGTTTTCTACGGATGCTGCTATTTTGTACGATGGATCACATGATGTTTTGGTCATGTGATTCAGGACTACTTTTTGACGTTGGCAGAGATTAAAGGGAGTGCAAGGACCGTAACTCTGCGTGGAGATTGGTATACTGCCCTTCCGAGTTAAACCTGAGGTGTTCCGAGTTTTGTATTCTATTTTTAACTTAACGTGTCATTGGCAGTGTCGAAGGTTAGGTGACATATTTAGTTATCTTTTTTGACTTGGCGAGAAACTTATCATGGCAGGTTGACTCCTTTTTCATGATCACTCGACTAAGGCAGATAATGTCGGTGACATAATTCTCTCGAGTTAAATTAACTAGTGACAGAAATATACGACCACATCATACAAATGTACCATACACTTTACTTTCATAATAAAATAGATCAGTCCCGCTGAAAGGTTTTGATCTTGACCATATCAAAGAGTTACGGTGTAGTATAGAAAAAAATCTATTAAACATTAACCATTTTCGATTTATTTTCTTTACAAATATCGTATTTGATCCAATGCCTGCATACAGTTGCATCTATATGTCCCTCATATTTACAAAAGACCCATACCATAGTGTTTGAGACTCGCGAAGCGATGTTCTATGCAATCCATGTTGTTGTTTTTTGTCCGAAGAAATAATGTCTTTTCCCTGGTGAGGACAAATTAACTACTTTATGTGGCACCAACAAATTTAAAAGTAGCCGTACGTTCGTATTGCGATACACAGATGGTTCATTTGCTTTTATTCGATCAGAGACAGTTTCATAACGTAGAAAACACGAGTTAATGGATATCTATCAGTGTTATTAAATATAGCACTATATGTCTATATAGAGAGGCCACGTGTACATCTGCAGTCGGACAGGCGTGTTTTACGCGGCGCGCTGAATGGAATTTAAAGGGACCGCAGAACCAAATAATTTTCCATAGACGATAGTGTTAACGTTTACCACCGTCCTGGTTAATGGGGTTATCCACACTGGTTCAGCTGCCCTCATTTTGAACAATGTCATCTCACACACCTGTAAAAAAAAAGTTTAAAGATTCTACCTATTTGAACTTTTATATAACTATATTGGGGCCGCCGTTTTGTATTGAATTCGGCACCAAAAATTGACCAAAACTTACAACAACTTACACACTTAATAAACTCCCCCAGACAAAAATAGACTTGAACAATTTCATTTTTTGTTTATAAATTTCACATCGATATATATTGCTCAACCCATAAATACAACTTTTGAAACTTCTGCCACCTAAATATCCAACCAGCAGGCTCCGAGGCATTCACCTTCCTATCAAATCTTCTGCCCAAAAGGGAAAATCCCACAATCTATTTTTGATTTGGTTTCGTGGCGCCTATAGGGCCGCTACATATTATAAGCATTGTCAGTTTTCCTTAACTATTTCCAATGTAAAGTGCTGTCAGCTTATTTTTAAAAATAATGTGTACGTGGAAGATGCCGCAATACCCAACCCATTGGAAATAGTCGCGAGTCCACGTGGCCATTGACCTCTCGATTTAATCGCAATACAACACATGGTAGACTATTTCAGTTCCTCTTTTACCATTAAAGAGTTGTGTGACCGAATCACGCACCAAAAACAGCGTACGCACATAGGTGATGCATCCTGTACATATCGTACGCACATAGTCCGCACATGGTGCTCACAATCGTGCAATTCTGCAATATTCTGCCCTGTAGAACAGATATGTCCGCACATATGTGCTATTTTGTACGATTTGTTGATCAATTTTATGGAGAAAAAAACCCGAAAGCTTTGACATCAGGTATATTGCAGATATAAAGTTCCTATTTAACATATTTTTCTGTCGAACTTTACAATGAGTATTACACATTGCTGATAGGTTTGGGTTCTTACAGATAACAACAAACATGGTCTACACTGACTACTGTCATTAGCTGTATTTCTCAAAACGAAGTCCCAGCAAACAGGCGGTACATGTAAATCTATGAATGCTAAACTTACGGAACGCAATCATCAACACACATCTACAGTATTACACATGTAATCTGTCAAGAATGGGACTTGGCTCTCATATAACGGTACAGGTGAATAACATTTAGATCACTGACCGGGATATTCCCTTACCTGTGTAAAACACTGAGATGTGGTCGTTAATTTACTGTATGACCATTATGTAAACAAAAGTTGCCCTTTTTTGGTTTGTTAAGAAGAGCATAGGTCTCAGGCACCGAAGGCGTTAGAGCGAAGCTCTTTAATGGTAACACATGCGTGCGTAAACAGAGTTGCGTCGCCTTGCTGCAACTTGCCTTTATTTTTTTTTCGTCCGGAAGTAGACGTCCAGTGAGGAAATAGGAAGTGTATCCTTGAAGCAAAGACAACTGTGTTTCAACCCATACATAAACATTTCATATAGTGAAAACAATCTTTATGTTTTATTACTTGATTATTGCGAGAAAACTAATATACATTCTGAATAAAAAAGTCTATCACATACAATCTAATACTAACAGGCATGAAACCTCGTTCGGAGATTATCATACTATGACATCACAAACACGCCACAATACATAGGCCTGCATCGGTTATTTCCGGAAGGATGAAATTCTGGAACTGATGTCCGTTGCATTTATCTCTTTGTCGGCGCTTCAAGATTTTTTTATTTCAGTTTTTGTCACTGGCACAAACAGTAAAAATATGGATATTTTCTGGAGATCCTTTTTGTCATCAACCAGGTTCTGTTAATATTTCTACCGGGATATATCTTCAAAAAGAGCCGGCATTAAACCAATAGGTCAACGTGTACATTTATGTTTTCATCATCAAAAAAATCATCAGTTTTTGATTTCCATTTGTTGAGAATATGAACGAAAAATTTAACATTTTTAAAAGTCTGGTTATAGACTTTACATTTTATTTATGCATCACCACTCGTAAAGGAAGCAATGGTTAATGCATTTATGACGAAATTAACAATAATTTTCCAGATAACCAACCCAAGGTCAACGCCTTTTTTCAGCAACGTATTACTTTTTCACAACCCGTGCCGATTTATAACTAGATACAGACAGAAACTGTTAAATTCCATCTGGTATCATTACCTGTCAAGCCACGGTGACAGTTACAAAATTTGATATTCAAATACGGTATTTCATGAGAGAATAGTAATTGAGACTACATATCGATATAACGACGATCTCAGTTACATTAAAGTTTTACAAAGGTTTCTTTTCTTTAATTTGTTTTTTAACTAACATCTCTTTATATTTACTTAGACTAATTGTCAAATATGTAATATGCACTTTGTCTATAGCAATTACCAAACAGTTTTTTTTCCCAAACTTATCTCATTCTTTTTGTGCCCTGACGGAAGCACGCAGAGGATTTAATTCTTAATGTGGGAGGAAGCTGGAGTATCTGGAGAAAACCCGCGTGGTCGGGCAGGTGACCGGGATTGAATCCGACCATCTTGGTGAAGACGAGCGCGCTATCCACTGCCCCAGCTGACCGATCATATACGTGACGCACAAAAATTGAATAGAAAAATGGCGAGGAAAACTCTAATGAAAAAATATTCAACAGGAGAAAATTACTTTTGAGAGGGTAGAAAGAAAATCATGATCTCGCTTCCAGTTATGCGAACCTTTTGAAACGGAATTGCTACTTTTCTTTACAGTCAAACGTGTAACACACTGACAGTTTCAAATGATATTACATGAAAACCAAGCCAATCACTCGTTACCATATTGCTGTACGATAGGAATTTATTGAAATATCAATTTGGGCCTGAACAAGTTCGGCCAAAAATACCGTGGCAAGGTCGGCCTATGTAGTTAACACATAAAACGTCGTAATATTTGCGTTAAAATCTGATGTTGCATGCTTTATGACGTCAAAATTAAGCTGATTCCAATGGGGGCCGAATTTACCCGAATGCCTGTTCGAACTTACCACATGGCGGGGCTCGTTCGGCCATCCGATTTTCCGACAGGAAAAGTTAAACAATGTTCACAAACGGACGTGCTGCCTTACTTCCTAGAACGGACTTTAATAAATAAAAAAGGCCGAACTTGCCCGGTCTCCCCTATTGTTATGTCGTTAATCTCATTAGAGCTTGTGTTTTATTGTTATTCCTCGACTTGTTGACTTTAAATAAAGTTTATCGTATCACAATCCGAAAGCAATATTCTGAATCGGTAAATATCAGAGATCAACAAAAGCTATGCTCTTTTAAGGCTTTGTCTTTTCATATTAGGTTTAGAGCCACTCAAACCTACAACCACTATCACCAGGTTCGTTTACATAGTGGCTAAGTTTACCTGTGTGTATGTAGGGGACCTTGTCAATGTTTGACGTGGCAATTTAATTCCATGAAGAATTAACATGACAAATTACGTTTTAACGAAATACATTTATATATGAACATAAAAAATCTAACTAGAATAGTGGGATCGTCTAGTATTCCATCGTTCGAACATGGTGCGCACGTCGTGCTCACATCGTGCGTAGACACTGCACATTGTGTTATGTTGTGCGATTCCACAAGTGTACGGTGTCCATAGTTTCATTTAAAATACTTTTATCACACAACTGGCCCGTTTCACTATGTCATGCGGTAACATCATAAATTTGGTAATGCAGAGGTGTGATAAACCTAAAAGTTCTTCGATTGGTCAAAACTGCGGAACATTTTCCTGCGGCCCTACAGGTACAACTTTTATTGAACTGAAATGTTTCTGAAAACAATTACTGCTTTCGCTATTTGATTAATTTGAAATGTTTATTTTGTCATTGTCATTTTTATTGCATTTAAAAGTGTTCATTTTTCAAAAACAAAAGCTTTAACTACTTCGCACTGCGCGGAACGACTGTCATTGCATTTTAAATGACAGGGACACTCATGTAAAAGGCTATTAAATTCCTAACTAACACTTTGTTGTCCCCACATCTAAATATGTAAGAACATGTTTAAGCCCCATATCTCCATATCATAAACTTCATTTGTCCCTTAACCTACATAATATATTATGATGGGCTTCGTCACCATATTTAAATATGTTTAACTATTTAAGCCCCATACCTACATAGAATAGACTATTAATCCCTATACATACATATGATAGACCCTCTTAGTCCCCCAAAATACATATTATGGACTAATAACGTCCTGATATCTTCATAATAATAGTAAACTAGATGACCCATATCTACACAAGATAAAACTATGTGGTCGTAAATCTTATCTTTATTTCAACCACGGTTACACGTTTCTTGAACTTTCTTCTCATATCAGTTGGTTCAATCACGCAAATATTTCAGATTCGTATGTCGAACTCAGAAACGATGCTTCGGGGTATGCCAAGCCTTTTTATTAACATTTCTGTAGGTTTCAAACTTTGATTTATCAGAGCATTCAATGTTCGTGTTTGAATTTTTTTACTAGAAAACTTAAAAAGAAAAAAGCATGCTTACAATGTAGTTGTTTGCTGCAGAAGGCCTGACAATGTTCGCGATTTTACTCCACCATATTATATATAGGAATTTGTTAACCTATTTTGATTGCAATCACGTATTCTTATATTAAGTACACACCGAATTTATCAATTTAGAGTTGTTAGTTACTTTAAAGCCATTTTTATGTTTGTCTCAAATTTAGATCAAATGAAAATATTTTTACAATCCTGCACAGAAACAAACATTCTTTGCAATATTTTACTGTTCGTGATATTATTTGTATCTGTCGGTTTATGGGAAAATATATTTTGGAAGTTATATAAGGCAACATTAACATGTCATAACATAGATCTTAACCTTGTATTTCTACATTACATATGTTGGTGAAAAGAAGTCATACGCAACTAATTTTGTTGGCAAAACATGTTATTACATTATGTGATTTGCTCTATATCATCAAATCATAATGTTTGATTTCAATATTTTATTGATGTAACTAAATCAAAAATTATTTTTATTAAACAGTTCAACAGAATTATAATAATGAAATATCATCGGCGAAATAAACTTAAAATGCGCATACAAAAATTGTGAGGAATATGGCAAGGATGAAGGATGGATTCGTATTACAATTATAGTAATTCTCAAGTTTTACAGACTGTCCTGAGAAAAATTAATCTTTATGACAATCAATTCAATTTTCAATCTTGTCTCATCGTTACACAGATACAGATAAAGGGACTTGCTCAGGTC
The DNA here is from genome assembly GCF_002113885.1 of Mizuhopecten yessoensis. Lineage (NCBI taxonomy): Eukaryota > Metazoa > Mollusca > Bivalvia > Pectinida > Pectinidae > Mizuhopecten > Mizuhopecten yessoensis. The sequence continues at coordinate 724,818 of NW_018405136.1, forward strand.
TTATAAAATCGCGAAACAGTTGATAGAATATTGTCTGTGTATAAATCTTGTTTAAAATAGATCCATTTAGACCAAATCGATGGTTTGACTTCTATGCAGATAACGACTACTTATTTATATTTTACGCAACTATTGTGACAGTTCTAGAGAAATGGAACAGCTGGTATGAAAAGCGTTCATTCGGAATGGTTTACATGACAAGTTAAGTACACAACGCTTGCTTTCTAGTAAACAGGGATAACAAGGCAGAAAACAAATGTCGGAACTAAAAATCAAAGCCGAAACAGCCAGTGATTCACCGTATGCAGGACCCGGTTGATACGGATTTTTGCAGAAAATATCAGCAAACTAGCTAAAACTCAAGCATAGTTTACCAATGATAATAAAAAAGTATTTAGTAAGGATAAACACATGGTTGGGCAAAGGTTAATCTTCAAAATAGTCCTCAAATCGTTATTTTATCAACATTAGATAAAATCTAACAATGCAGAACCATGTTCTGACCACTACCTGAGATATATATTTTTTTGGTTCCTACAGAAGTTGTCATTTTGCTGTCCATTGTTACAATCGGTAAGTGATCATTTATACAATTTAACTTGCATACGTTTGTTCACTATTGTATGAAAATGCAACCTTCACACTATATTTGTGATATTAAATATGTTTTACAACAATTAAAAAGGATTTGTAATGATGTCAACAAAACATTGCCATAGCGATAACAGTAAGTTTGCCTCGTTGGCATGACGGTAAAAAAATATTGCTTGTTGCCATGACGTTAGCAATAAAATTGCCTCGTTGCCATGACGATAACAATATTATTGCTCGTTGCATTGATGGTAGCAATAGTATTGATTAGTGGCCATGACGGTAACAATAATATTGCTGGTTGCTATGAGGGTCACACAAATATTGCCTTGTTGCCTGCCACGACTTATGTATAGGAATTTCTTATCAAACATGACAGACAATTTCAAATCTGAAACCTACAATCTATTAAATTGTCTCCTTACTATTTATATCGGTAATGGTTGGCATGTCTGTTATTTAACTTTTATTTTAATGATATTAACGGTCATATGAATAATAATTGCTGCCGTATAGAGTGGTAATTGTGTTCATGCATGCATATCTTAGCTCTTCATTGATTATTTTGTATTAAAACCTTGTTTTTTTTACAGTGAAATGCAATCAAATCTGTTGGCAATGCAGTGATGAGTCGAATTTAGCATTATGTCGTAACAACACAGTGACCTGTTCTACTAACGAGGTATACGGCGTAGACGAACACAGATACCATTCATGTAGTAACCATGACATATGTATTCCTTATGACGGTATGAAACGATATTTAGTGCGTTTTGTTTAAGGAACGAAAATATCTTTTTCAACACTCAAGAGGTCATAACATTTGTTTTCATAACATATTTCATTAATCGTGTTATGACCTCATGCGTATTGAGTAATAAATTGGATTGCTTATATTTACATTTTTAGGTGCTTTTAATTTTTCGATGCCAGCCTAAGTAAAAAAGGGGGTTGTTTTATGTCTATTCTTAAATAGGATGGGGGGCATTGCAGTAGAGATAACAACAGAGTGTGTTCGTGGGAAATTGTAAACATTTGATTCGGGTCCCAGCAACAGCATGACAACAAAATACACAAAATATAGTTCCATTTTTAAAATTTAATTTGTTTACACAAATAATATGTATTATTATCATATACTTAACACACTTTATGCACTTTAGTACAGCTTTAACACCAATCCAATCCAATCCTGTTTAATATTAATTTGTATTAGCATAACAAACTGCATAGAGGGGTCTGAACTAAGTACGCCATGTTGTGGTGTATCTATACGAAGTGATGAGGTCATCTGTGGTATGTAAAAATATATGTCTTTTTACGTCAATGCATACAGAATGCAGATATTGTTTAAATGAAACTGAATCACCCATCACGCCAGAGTACGTAAAATCAGCTTCGTGTCATGATGTTTGTAAAACAATGCTTAAAAGATAGTATTGAGTCTTAATGAAAACATGGATATCGGCTTTTCTTACTTTGGTGACATTGTCTGTGATAATCTGGTTGAGTAGTCTTTAGGTATTTGATATCGAAAAAGTCGTTGTTCTTGTCATGATTTACCTGTCGCAAATATTCCTTAACTTTCTTTTATTATTAGCTTACCGATGAAACGTACGTATCAATTGATTTTAGCGGATACAAACATGAAGAGCAATTTATAACAATAGTCATCTTGCAGTCTTTTGTTTTCATGAAAGAACATCTTTATTAGATGATTGCTAAAGATGTGAAAATGTCAAAAACACTATTTCCGTTTCGTTTGGTGACTTTGTCTGTGAGAATCTGGTTGAGTAGTCTTTAGGATATTTGATATCGGAAACATTGTTGTACTTGTCATGATTTATGTTCCAAAAGGAATGTTTCCTGGAAAAGGCTATCACCGATACAAATGCGGTCGTGTACAGCGGTGGGTGTAGGTCAAATAAGGTAAGTATTATATTTCCCTATTTTTTTCTTTTTTTTTCATGGGCAGGGGCTTGTAGAATATAGATTTGTGTTTAAGTCGGACAATGTTATTCTCTCATTTCCATGTGTGTAAGATAGAGATGTCCAGGGTAAGAAAGGGATTGAGGGCATTTCTATCTTACACCCCATTTCACGTGACGTGACGTCACAATGGCTATATAACGACGTTCATTCACGAATTTGGAACTCTCCGATGCCGCAATGGAAAAAAAGGCGATGTAATGAAATTAAAACCTTTCACTATATATTTACTGTACACTTAAGAAAGATGTGATTAATTTTTCTGCACAAACATTGCTTGCAAAAATATGCTTAATCTGGCTGGCTGATTCGTTTTCGTCTAAAAAGCTCATTAGGAAAATTTATATTTTCAAAATGGTGGCCAGTCCAAACGCATTTTCATGAATTCTTGGCCTATTCTGATGGTTGGAATGAAATGAAAATACTCTTTTATGCCCAAGGGTGTAGGATAGGGACATTTTATCCCCGGAATTTTCAAATTTGGCGACACACTTTATTTTCTATAATTATTAACTTACCAATGAAACATACATATCAATTATTTTTTAGCGGATACAGACACGAAGAACAATTCATAACAAAAGCCATCTTACAGTCTTTTGTTTTTATGAAAGAACATCTTTATTAGATGATTGCTAAAGATGTGAAAATGTCAAAAACACTATTTTCGTTTCTAAAGGCAGATTTTCATTACTGCATAGAAGTAGACACATACTGAATATGTATTGTAGACTAATGCATCTAATATCATACATGGAAAATCAGGGAAAAAACAACATTTTAACAAAGATTACCGCCGATGATTGTTCGGTGATTCTTAACAATTTACCCAACCGGATAATATTTTGGAAAATAGAATTGCAAGAACACACTTGCACGCACTAGTTAAAGTGATGAAATTCCTTACTATATTCTATTTCATTTAAAAGTCCAAAAGTCAAAGGCCAAATTAAAGAATTTAGAGTAGAATGTTTGCAGATTAAAATTTCAAGGTATGCATGGTTTTAAATAACTATTAAAATAAATTCTGGTGTCATATTTTTTTTATATTGTTTAAGCAGACGTACACTTCTTTTCTGTATATGCCTTAGAAAGTTTCTTGAGACAAGTTTAAAATCTAGGACTTAGCTCCGTGAAAACGAGATTATCTAATGATCCAGATATCATTTTTGCAGCTTATCAGATGAATTCAATTACGTCTTTCGGGACATTACAGTCGCATTAGAAATGATTTTGAAATGCATGTAACGGAAGCAGATTTCAATCATATATGTCAATCTTTCAAGTAAGTCCCATGCCATTCTTTTCAATACATTAGCAAAGGCATAAATACACATCTTTTTATATTTCGCATAGCTCATTTCTAATACAATCATCATCATCTGTATCAAACATTCATCCTCTCAAAATATAATTCTTGTCAACACAACATTTATAAAATTGTTCCAGATTGTTTTTCGTTATTATTCAATTTAATTTGTATTTGCAGGTTTGCCAAATCATGCAAGCGGTCTCAGGTGTTGCGATTGGTAAAAGATCGACAGGCCTGTGTGGGAAATGTTGTACAGGACCTCACTGCCAGGATACTCTTTGTGGTCTTACGTCAAGTATGTATAAACGTCTATTTAACGCCATATTCTACACCTGCTTAATACAGTCGCGAGATCGCGCACCGCACCAAAATTACCGTGCGCATATCGTGCATACATCGTACGCACACCGTGCGCAAGTCTTTCGCATATAGTGTGCACAATTATGTAATTTAACGATCGATCTACCCATTGCGCGATAAAACGTGCACACATGTGAGCGATATGGGAATATCGGTTGATTGATTTTTAGGAATGAAAAAAAAATCCGGAAGACTCTAGGGGAAATATGGTAGATGGTATACGTGTTTAATATATCCGATCGGAATATTTTATTCTTCGTATATTTTTTCTTGTATGCACGTTACATATTAAATTGCCTGTAACCTATCAATAATGGGACAGTATTGTCAGGTACAGTACTCCACATTGTATATATACGTAATGAATCGAATGGAGTAGACCGCCGATGAGAGTTTTTGGACGATTGACAGTTAGCAAAGCACAACCGACTCACAGGTGTTGACCGTGTTTGTTACATTTTGTGTGTCACGCTTCCTTCCCGGTTGACTAGTGATACAAAACATGTACCCATTTTCTGGTAATTAATAGGTAACTGGGCATAGGTAAAGTTGCTTTGTTTACATCCTCATCTGCGTAAACAGTATGTACATGCATATGGCCGTATTAATACAATACACTCGAGGAAGGTCGTTTAAAACAATTTTAGTACAAAATGTGTCTATTATTGTTAGAAAATAACGCTTCTTGATGCAGAAATATACAAGATTTAATACGAAACCGTATTTATTCACAGGCCGTTTCTTAAGATACATCGAACACGATAATACCACAAAACGGTGTTATAGCAGTTGCACAGTTGTGCACGCGGTTAAATCGCACATTTTTGTTCACGGTGTGCACATCGTGCTCATATCGCATATCGTTTAATATTGTGCGATCCAAAAATTGTTACAATGATCAATCTTCACTTTCAATGATATGTGCTAGGATGTTGTTAATTGCAGCTATGCCTATCTCCGCTATTATGATGAAAAGTATCGAATATCTTCGTTAGTTTTTAACCCTCGGCCCGTGTACCGGGCCAAACTTTGACAATATTATCAGATTCACTTCCCTTGTCGTGGTCTTCATCTCTGAACGTTCTTTAGTAGCCATAAATTGTATTTATTTGTAAAATGCATCGCAACATGTTATATATTGGATATATTTTTGTTGCAGAAAAACAGATATTTCATAACAGTAGTTATGCAGCATTTTTTTCTAATTTTGTGATACCCTTTACCTTATGGCAGACTCAACAATTAATAAACCACAAAATATCATATCGAAGTCACTTCAAACGTAGCTAAGTACAGTAAAAACAGTTTGATTTTTGTTTTCCCTAACAAGAACACAAACAAGTTTTATCTTTGTCCTCGTGCAACTGGGGAAAAAATGCAACTGTTAATCGGAAACTTGTCTACTGACATCACAATAGTTCGAGTGGGTCGTTAAGAAAAGACCAATTCCTTGCGGCACTTATATGTTCATCTAAAGATTTAGAGGCGATTACTGTATACATAGAAACCTCTAGTAGAGGTTTTTATTGTTAATCTGCTGATGGACAGGTATCTTTCAATCCATGCATATTGATAATAATGTTGTTATTGCAACGACTAACATGTCCATCATGGATTATCTGTGTTTCTAGGTGGACCAAGTCTGAGTATATGTTTATCATGTAATTCCGTCAGTTCCCCTGCGGCTTGTATGAATTCCGAGGTGTGCCAGGATACAGAGGTAAAATGATGTAAGCCTACAGGAGCAGGATATGCCTCATCCCTACAAATGTTGAAGTATGATAGACTCCATATGTTATTGAAATTTTGTGGTGATATGTGACACATCTACTACATTGTACTAAGGTTAAATCTGTCATAATATTCATAAATAACTTTGCTACTAAAAAACGGACGCAATGTTTGGTAACGGAAATCATCGTATTTCCGAAAACATTTCCTTATTTTTGTATTAAGAAGGATTTTTCTTTTTCTTTTGACGAGAAATTATTTCCACTTATTTTTACGTCAGCTGAATTGTGTGTATATCATATCGGTTCTTTTGACGTCTTGTTTTTCTTGTACTTCTATGTCGAAGTTGAGCTCGGATTAACGCCCTTGAATTGTTACAGGTTTGTTCTGCTGGTATCCACATCGAAGGTGGTTCTTTAGTTCGTTACTCGTTGGGATGTGAATCAAAACATGTAAGTCACTATTCAACAAATAATGAATCACCTTTGAATATGATACATTTTTATTAGTAATGATCACCATTTCTATAAAAGAATGTGAAGTTACGCAGGTCAATTTGTTTTCTACACATCAATTTGAAGCGATTATGGATTTTACCAGGGCATGGCGAAAGTTTCCTGATATACACTTTTATTTTCGAGGGCTAAGATTCTGTAACTGAGATACCCAAATCTTGCTCAGTTACAGGCAATTTATTTTGTTTCTCGTACATTCCAGTTCGAAAAAATAAATTAGGTGAAAACAATAGGTTCCCCGTCTGGTGCCTAAAACAAATATGACCTCTACACTTCCAAAGCAACTATTGAATGCTCCCGTGTAAAAATGTAGTCCGTCTTTACAACGAAGACAACGTATTTCACTGTAAAAATTATATTTTATCTACAACATCAGATATCTAACAACACCAAAACAATTTATATACGACAAAACAGAATATTTATTAAGCAGATTCTTATAATTTCAAGCAGTTAACGTGCAGATGAAAGCTACGCCGTGTAAGAATTCCGCGAAATGTCATGTAAGGTACCAGACAGATCGGACGAGATAGAAAAATCTAACATGGTGACTAACAAGGGATATCTCCGTCTGAGGTGCGAGAATGTCATCACCTTGAACTGTCTGCTTCACCATGACTATTACATATAAAAAAAGACAAACGTCTTTGTCTTCATTGTCGTTAACACTTCTTTGCTCATACAATTTATATCATATTTATATATATTGTTTCAGTTATGCCGGGAACAGGCCGCTTATTTAACGCCAGGTCATCCAGGCCGAGCTATAGTAAATGCCATATCTATATGCGATTCTTGCTGTGTCAGCGATCACTGTAACAAGGCTGATTGTTATGTCTTGATGAAAAGTAAGTATCAGTTTCACGTCAGGAAAACCAACTTTGATAAAGTGCATGACATTACTTTTATTCGGGAAAGTGAATTAGCCACAGTATAGAAAGGAAAGCACTGCCTTACTAAGAAGGTGCATGTAGCTTTTCATGTGATTCGGCATTAAACCCGGAAACAAGATCAATAGTTAAGCATTGTCTAGTGGGGTCAGCGGCTGAATGGATGCCAGCTCGCACATTACAACAGCACTTACTGTTCAATACACACAGCCGTTCGTTTTCCTGTTTAAAACATCGAATTCCTTGGGATAAAGAATACTCCCAAACTACCTGAATTTCAATTATATTTCATCATTGTCAACCAGTGAAAAACTTTATGTAGGTAAAGAATCTGATCGTTTCGAATGTAAAATGTGGATGCTTTGAGGCTATAAATAACACCGTAATAATGACGTCATAGTGAATAGCAATGAAACTAACATGTCGCTGTAATATTTGTTGAAGAACATGGTTATCCTTTCACTATGATCAATTTGCCAAACTAACCACAATGAAAAAATACATTGTCCTGCATTCAGGTGGAATTCAGTAGCAATGCGAATGTCAATGTATTACGTGAGACATATAGTAGTGTCAGTTATGAAATCATGTTTCATTCCAAGAGTCAATAAAGGTATTTCAAATACATTTTAAATATTAGCATAGGTACTGCACATATTAAAAATAATTACATAACGAAACGAAACTTGAAGGATGTTAGAAAGTTTCTTATTAATAGCTATTTGTATATGTCATAATACCTTTGTTTTTCTTTTTTTCCAGATATGACAGTGTCCATGTTTTCAACATGATGATTTGTACTCTGTTTCAATGTATTCATACAAAAATGAATTGTAATTAAACAGTTTCCAATGTAGTGTTAGCATCTCTCTCATTTCAAAAGTCATAGAATAATCATAAGTGGAAGAAAAGCTTGTGTAAGGAATCTCGCTTTTCCTGCTCCATTTGTCAACCAACATTTGGCGATATAGAAGCGGACGGCAATGTAACGTGGTGAACATAAGAACGAAATGTTTCACAATGGAAACAGTGATATATAAGTTGTGTGCAGTAGGAGAGGTCACTGCGGAAATCGGGATATATAAAAATATACGCTTCTATACTGCTACAAGACGTCGGGCGACCACTTGATTTAAATAACAAGTTGAAGGGCGACATCTAAATTTTATTTATGATAATAATGAATTCAAACAGAAACACATGCACACACACGCACGAACATGCATTGTTACATTTATTGTTTTGCGCTACGCTGTGAGGTATATAACTTAATAAAGAAAACGAACCACAGTATGTTTATCCCTTACCTCGCTCTGTGTACAATTGTCTGGTCTTACTAACAAAGGGACGGCACTGAATTTGACTCATAAACGTACTGTATATAGTAAGAGTGGTACTATTTTCTTTCGAGAATTGAGTTAAAATAAGTTAATGAGAGGCGGATGCGTTTATGCCTAGACTGTCTTAATCATATATTCAGATTGCCATGTTGGCTGATGATCCCAATCGCATTAGAGAAACTTAGAGTATCCATATTTAAAGACAAAGAGTGCGTAGTAACGCAGGTAGAATTTCACGCACTTTTAAAATTGGTTAAGTTTTCAAACAAGAAAATTAATTATGGACTGAGTGAAGCTATGAGTGCTGAACGGTTCTTGGAAAATATTTAAGAGTGTTATATTTTTATACTATGATACATCGTTGTGCATATACATTGTGTGCACTTATACAACATTAATTTGGGGTACAAGTCAATAATTTCTGCTTTAAAACTTGAAAACGTACGTATAAACAATGTACTCAAAGCGAGGCATCGGGGGAAAAGTACATCACTTTTCTTATGACCGTCACTTTGTGACCGTGCAATCAAGTAGTTAATCTAGCTATGTAGGGTAAACACACGTTCAACCGACTACATCCCCATTTAACATAAACATTCTTAGATAAACTCATAAGAAACAAGAAATAGGAACCACAATACAATAAAATGCATCACCCTTCAAAATGTCACCACGAAAATATCAAACCTTTCTAATATAGTTGTTGAAGAAGACGCATTTTCCTAGATGAAGCGGCCGTAACCCTTTTCTAATTACATGTTTAGTAAATGTAGACATGATCATATAAACCCAAATTTATATTGATTCCAAATGAATAATTATCGGGTATTTTCAATGTAATTGGGAAGGAACAACAAGTCATGCACCATAAGGTAAAGGGCCATTTTTATGTGGGTTTGGTACGGTTTGGGACAACTAGACAGTCACGGACCACAGGCTGTAGACCTGTTGTCAACAGGTGTGATAAGGGACACCTGGACAGACTTTGACTACAAGGCAAGGAGCCACTGCCAAAAGGTGCAGCAAGGGCAGCTAGACAGCACCGGACAACAAGACACGGAGCCATCGTCAGATGGTGTGGTAGGGGACACGTAAACAATCATTGATAAGAACATATGATGCCATTGTAAATGGGTGCAGTAAGGGACACGTGGAGAGCCCCGGACAACGAGACATGGGGCCATCGTCAGAAGATGTGGTAGGGGACACGTAGACAGTCCTTGATAACAAGATATGAAGCCAATGTCAACGGATGCGGTAAGGGACACAAAGAAAGTCTCGAACTACAGGACATGGAACCACTGTCATCAGGTGCAGTAAGGAACAACAACACATATTCGGACTACAAGACATGAATCCATCGTCAACGGGTGCGGTACGGGGTACTTAGACAGCTTCGGGCTTACAAGACATGAAACCATTGCCAGCAGGTATGGTAAGGATTTAGGAACAAAAAGGCTTTGCACAACAATATATGAGAACATGGTCAATGGGTGTGGTGAAGGACGAATATGTATCTTTCCACCACAAGACGTTGTCAGCGGATGTGGCAAAGAACACTCACGCAGCGCTTGACAATAACATTATTTAGTAAATAAATAAATGTTTGATTACAAACATTTAGGCAGCTCGGGATCACAAGGTACAGTATGGCGATTTTCCACGATTGTTTAAATATTGGGCTTCTGTTTACAAGTGTGGTAAGAAACACATACAGAATCATGCTCAAATCAAGAAATGAGGTATTGTAGTTGGATAAGAAAACCAATTTTAAATATAATCACCTTACCTGTTCTTTTCCAATTAGTTAACCAAAATGCATTCATTCATCAATAGATATTGCTCATGCTGTAGACACAAATGCCTTTTTGTTGCGTTACTGGTACATCGGCACCAGCTATTACTTTTATTCATTTTCGCATATAATAGACAGTTTTCGCTATTTCCCATTTATCTTGAACGCCGGTATTGGGCCGACTCATTTTCGTTCCCCGATGCATTGTTCTCTCCATGAAAGCTTATGGAAGCTGTGGCAGGACATATCGCCGGTTAAGTTCTGGGAGACGATGCTAGTTACAACGGGAACGCTGACTGTAGAATCACGGTTGCTCATGGTTGATCAACTGCAGAGCCCTCATACAGCTACGGCTGAGACCGTTAACATATACCGATTACATGCATGAGCATGTTGAAGTCACGCGGCAGCTTCAATGCGCTGTTTGAAGCTTTATTGAAACAACCATCAAGTCAGTTCGTTGTTGTCGTCGGAACCGTAAACCTATCAACTACAATATGTATTGCATTGGTAAGCTTCAGTAGGCTCCCGATAAACCTACGCAACGCATATATCACATATCTGGTTTGATGTCCATCACCCCCACTCTTAACCCCCCCC
>NW_018405136.1:736177-820831 GCF_002113885.1 Mizuhopecten yessoensis
CCCCCCCCCAACCCCCAACCCTCAAACCCCTGTTCGAAGTAAATAAAAAATCTCTTGATTGATATATAGTTAGGAGCACTTGGTCAGCTCAGCATCATAATGTCCATCAGTGTCTCACTTTCTGTTATTGAAAACAGGACTAAATAGGTATCTCAAGACTTTAATCGTTTGAGTGATAGTGCGTTCCGCCAAACACTTTGACGATCTAATTGTGACACTATCCATACCTAGCGAGTGCGTGTCGGAGCGAATATCTACGACCTGTCTTGAAATGACCTGAATCGTAGTTTGATAATGGCAACCTTAATAAAAAGACAATGGATACATGTTGACTTGAAGACACATATGTAGTCTGTACCTTCATAACGACTATGCATATTTTGGAACATCTTTTACACCTACTCTTAAAACTTAGATGAACAAAATAGCTTTGTGAGAACAAGAGGCCAACTATAGGCCACGTTGCACCCAGTGCCTAATATTATTATAGTTACACTTCAGATAAGCCGTATGAGGAACCATTTTACTTGTTTTCTCTCAAAGTATTATCTTTAAGTCATTAAGTGATATTGTTTTGAACTGGTGATGCTACTACAATTTGCATCGTAACCCTTGCAGAGCTCCAAAAACATTCAGCGAAAACATTTAATCGGAAAATGGCAAAGTTTATCATTTTGTATTTTGATTTTTTTAAATATAGGTGATCCTTAGCAAAATGTGAGTAGTATATATATGTATTCAATTGTAACACGATTCGTTTGCAACGCGTATTTTGATTGGATATGGACCATGTTCTAATCTGCGATAGAATCATGATCAATCTTGTTAAGCTCCTCCCATCACACTTAAGCCACGCCCCGTTTCTAACCAAAACAATATGGCGTGAAGCTCGCCTCTTAGCGAAATCCCGCCGATAAGGCTAGTAGGCAAAAGAACAGAAACGACCAATGAAATGCATTTGTTGAATGAATTAAAAAGTAAAAAGTAGACATTCCTTGCTCTCACCTCCATTTATTACTGAAACGTTCGTTCCATCCGTGTAAAGGCATCTTTTTAGATCCGAAATCAAATAAAACATTTCACATGTGTCGTTTGCATTTACACCAAACTCTTCACAAATCTATACAAGTAATCACCGATTTTGTCGATACACACAGAATGGCACGCATACTGACATTAAAATGAAGAATTTGGTCAATATAAATCAAATGTGTCGTATAAACTTTGGTTACAGAACGTTCGAGAAACAATCCAAATATTCCGCTTCGTCAACATACAAATCGAGCGCTCGCCAGTACGTGTGGAGCCAAATAACCGACTTATGAAAGCTTCTTTCTGATTGGTCAGTCCGATGCATAATGACACGTCGCCAGCACAGGTCTCAGAGTACTTTACAACGTACTCCTGTAGCAAGGAAATGCAATGTTTCTAAGCAAATTAGCGAAGTGTATTTGTTAAGATTTGTTATCGGTCTCGAGTTCAAACCATATTTCATGTTCTAACCGCCAGTATAGCCACTCAAAACAACGTACTATCCCCTAATTCTCAGCGTTTTCTTATACACGTATTCAGGTTATCAATGTACCGTTTTACATGTATCGGACTATGTACAAGTATGTTATACGTGTTTCCTAATCAGCAAAATGAAATGAATTTTGTAATTGTTCATGCTAGTTGCTAATTGACATGAATAAGATATAGTTTAAACTAACCGTTTTTTCAAGTTAGTCAACCACGTCCCCAGGAGTATGTCAAGTTACTAAGATGCGCCAGGATACATAGAAACAAAGGAGTGGCTTTAAACAAATGTATCCATTCAATATGAAATAATCTAAAAGAAAGAAAAGAAAGGGAAAAACATGAAGGTATATGAATCGAACGATCTATCCCCTTTCCGCTCCATATTATTTAAATAATTAAAATAAATAGGAACTCTGTCTTCCCCTGTCCACTCTATATCACTTAAAATATTTAACACGGTTGATTAACATAAACAAGTCATAGACATACTGCAAAACACCAGCATGTGCCATATATATATACTGTAAAACGCCAGTAAGGGCCATACACATACCGTTAAACGTCAACCCAGGTCATACAAAAACTGTAAGTCGATAGAACGTGCCATACACCTACTGTTTAACTCGAGTACGGGCCATACACGTACTGTAAAACACTAGTGCGGGCCAAACACATACTGTTAAACACCAGAACTGGTGATATGAAGTAATTGGTATGCAAAACTCATCTTACAAGACAATTTTTAATGGGCAATGTTGCTTCCTAAACGATGATCTTGATAACATTTGCTGGCCTCTTGTTCTCAAAAAGGTATTTGTTCATGTAGGTTTTAAGAGAAGATTCAGATGTAAAATTGTCTTCATATTTAGGTTGCCATGATCAAAGTACGACTCAGGTCATTTTAAGACAGCTAGTAGATATTCGCTTCGATAAGCCCTCGCAATGTATGGATGGTGTCACATTCAGATTGTCAAATTCAACTGTTTAGCCGAACGCACTATAACTCAAACGATTTAAGTTAGAGACACTTCTTTGTTCCTGGTTTCAATAACAGAAAGTATGAATTTGATGGACATTATGGTGTTGACCTGACCAAGTGTTACTAACAATACACCAATCAAGCAATTCTTTATTTACTCTGAACAGGGGGGTGTACATCAAATCAGAATCTGAGATTAAATCATAAATCCAATAATATTAACGTCGTCTTTAAGGTTTAATTACGTTACCTGAGTGAGGCCATGAAAACATATCCTACTCTGACCCAAAGCGTCATTCGGGAACAGCTTCTCTTGTGTTTTTGATGTTTGCATTGTGTAGGTTTATCGGGAGCCTACTGGAGTATATCAATTCAATACATATTGTAGTTGATAGGTCTACAGTTACGAAGGCAACAACGGAATGACTGAATAGTTGTTACAACTACGCTTCGAGCAGCACATATAAGCTTCCACGTGACTTCACCATGCCTATGCATGTAACCGGTATATGTTAACTTTCTCAGTCGTAGCTGTATCGGGGCTCTGCAGTTGATCAACCATGATCAACCGTGACTCAACAGTCAGCGTTCCCATCGAACTAGCATCTTCTTCCGGAACTTAGCCGCCGACATGTCCCGTCGCAGCTACCAAAGGCTTCCATAGGGAGAGCAATGCGTTGGGGTACGAATACGGTTCGGCCCCATACCAGTGTTCAAGGTAAATGGAAAATAGCGAAAACTGTCCATGCTTCGCAAAAATGAATAAAAGGGATAGCTGGTGCCGATGTATCAGTTATGCGACAAAAAAAAGCATTTGTGTATACAGCTTGAGCAATACATATTGCTGAATGAATCCATTTTGATTAACTAATTGGAAAAGAAGAGGTAAGGTGATAACATTTGCAATTTATTTTCTTATCCAAATACAAAATCTCATTTCTTTCCTTGCTTTGAGTGTGCTATGCAATTCTTACCACACATGTAAACAGAAACCCAATATTTAAACAATCGTGGAAAATCGCCATACCTTGTGGTCCCGAGGTGCCTAAATGTGTATAATCACACATTCATTATATTGTTCTTGGCCACATCCGTTGACACCGAACCACGTATCTTGTGGCGGAGAGATACATGTTCGTTCCTTACTCCTTACCACACCTGTTGACCATGTCCTCATGTCTTGTGGTGCAAAGCCTTTTTGTTCCTAAATCCGTACCATATCTGCTGGCAATAACTTAATGTCGTGTAATCCCTAAGCTGTCTATGTGTCCGTTACCGCATCCGTTGACGAAGGATCCATGTCTTGTAGTCCGAGAATGTCTTGTTGTCCCTAACCACACTTGTTGACAATGTCAATATGCCTTTTAGTCCAAGGCTGTCTAGGTGTCCCTAACGACAGCTGTTGGCAATGGTTATACAGCTTATAGACCGAGACTGTGTTGTTGTCCCTTACCGCACCTGTTGACAGAAGCTCCATGTCTTGTAGTCCAATGCTGTCTTGTAGTCCAATGCTGTCTTGTAGTCCAAGTCTGTCTTGTTGTCCCTTACCGCACCTGTCGACATTGACTCCAATATCTTGTAGTCCAAGGATCTTACAGCACCTGTCGACAGTGGCTCTTTACCTTGTAGTCCAAGGCTGTGTCTTGTTGTCCCCTACCGCACCTGTCGACAGTGACTCAATGTCTTGTAGTCTATGGCTGTCTTGTTGTTCCTTACCGCACCTGTCGACAGTGGCTCCTTGTCTTGTAGTCCAAGGCTGTATTGTTGTCCCCTACCGCACCTGTCGACATTGACTCCAATATCTTGTAGTCCAAGGCTGTCTTGTTGTCCCTTACCGCACCTGTCGACAGAATCTCCATGTCTTGTAGTCCAAGGCTGTCTTGTTGTCCCTTACCGAACCTGTCGACAGAGGCTCCATGTCTTGATGTCCAGGTCTGTCTTGTTGTCCATTACCGCACATGTTGATATAGCTGCGGGAACCGTAGCTTCTAGACCCGATCTTTTTATTTTTTATTGTTATCGGACCATACAGCTACGCTATTCATAGTGTAAAAAAATACGATGTTAGCCACTTCGACTGAGGTCGGGAAACAAGTCAACATTGATGTTCACTTATGATATATCGTTGTCTCCATTGTGTCATTATCTACAACTTTATGTGTATACATAACTCCATTCATAAACGTGGAACCGTCCAAGTCATTTAAATCCATACTATATCCATACTCCGCCCACAAATGTCAGCCATTTTTCTCTGCGATATCTCTGATATAGGTCACGTAACAAGGGACGGATAACTCTAATGTTAATACAACACTTTCCATTATATACTTTACGACAACATCGGGTTTATGTGAGTTTCTGTTACAAATGAACACATTTTTCCTTATCTGATCTGTGTTCTGTTTTTTGCTATCGATAATACTATGTATTGTGAACAAATTCACACCAACAACGCTGAGACTTCGTGTCAAGTATCGATCTCTGGACGGTAGAAAACAGTTGCACATCGGCAAGTCACTTGGTACGTATTTTAATTATTCTTTTAACTAATTATTCATCATATTGTCTACCTTCTTATGGATTATAATTTTAGTCTTTCTTTGTGAACCTCGTGGAGAATTATGTCGACATGATGAAGGACAGTTGTTTACACTGTGGACCAGATTTAATTTTAAAAATCGTGGTTTTAACGAAAGTTTATTGATTTCAAACTGAACACGTCTCCTTTGGTGAATTTGAGATCTGTGATTGATGGTACAAATGGTTATACTTTAATTCCTAGCAAGAAATGTGTATGTCAATCATGTGCGTCGATTTGTACAAAAATCCGTTCTTTAAAATCAAGTGTGAACTCTGCTATTAAGGAATTCGATAAACTTTCCATCACTAATTAAAAACGCTAATGTATTTCTTCTACGCCTGAACAAATCTCCTCTAAGGAAAAAACCTAGCTTAGTTATGAAACCACAGAAGACTCCTGTGTTATCCCCAATACCCCTGTTATCTTAACAACCTCCAAAAACCAAAGTATTTATTGGCAGTTTTTTAAAATATATTCAAGACTCCAAATAGTATACAGCGTTTAGGCTTCTATATAAGAAAAGTCGTGCTGCTTAGGAGACATTTGTGAAATTTAAGAAATATGTTGTGAGGGTAGAGTTGAAAAAAAATGAAAAAAACAGAAACTCTTCTTCGATGTCCATTAACCGTGGAAAACATTAACAAGTTCTCTTGGGGAAATGCCATCAGACAATTAGAAGATGCGCCATTGTTAAGTTCGTCAGTAACGGCAGCTATCACCACTCCACGTACAGAGAACAGATTGTAAGTGTACAGCTGTCGTTTACAATACGACCACAGGTCCAGGGGTTCGTTACAAATGTATGAAATACACATACGCTATACCGATATGGGTCACAACACACATAAATATACGTTTGTATATTTTACATGTATTTCATATGTATGTTTGTTTATTTCAGATATTTGTAACGAACGCCTGTGGTACGACATTACTGCTCCCAGGTATTCTGATACACAGTTAACACGGACAATGCATAACGGATTGAATCACAGGAACGTGTCACATGGAACAAAACTGAAAATATAACGCTCAGCCACAATTACTAGCTTCGTCTGTCAATACACCCATGATATTATAGTATTTTGATCCATGTGTCACGTCCCTGTTATTCAATCCGCTATGTTTTGTCCGTATTACCTGTGACCAACTATATGTATCTTCAGTTTTGTACCATGTGACATGTCCCTGTTGATTGAATGAACAACAGGGCCGCTCTCCAAATGGCGTTTATGGAATAGGGATCGACTTTAAGTGATTTAACGTTGTTGTGTGGCAAACCTCGGCAAATACTTTCAAGGCCTACATATATATGGACAAACCAGTTGGTTCACACAAACGAACAGGTCATGGTATGTTGCTTTACCTGTTTAAAGTACAGGTGACACCAGGCAATCCTGGCGTGTTGATACAATTTCAATATCATATGTTATACCAATATTATATCTGGTATGTCATGAACCAATATTTACTCCATCAAACGGCCATCATGATCAAGAAAATATATGAACTTTCCAAGCTTTCAGGTAAGACTGTTTACTCATGCCAAATTTTACAATATTTTAGGAACGAAGGCGTAGGCGTGACAGGTTATGGAGTGGCGCTTGGTAATATACTTTAAATACAGGCCCCTATGGCATTTCGACTCTTACAGGAGATTATGTCTGTGGAACTCTGCAGAGCAGGATGTGGACAGAAGGTACACTGAAAACAAACCTTATCGAAGGGTAAGTTAGCTTATGCCATGGCGCAGCGTCCGTCGTCCGTCCGTCGGTCCGTCAACGTTTCCTTTAAATGGTAGTCCTGAACGGCTTATTAGTGAATTTTAACTAAATTTGTTCTGGAGCATCTTGGCACTCGATTTTGTATCAATGGTGGACGTGGCCCTCCATGGGGCTGATGAGAGGGGCCCAATAGAGGTAATACCTTTAAAATCCTTTTTCTACCACAAGGTTTAAGGTATTTCATCCCAATTTTGTCTGGATCCGTATGATCCTTAGGCCAAGGGGACTCGATTTTGTATAAACGGAAGGTGTGGCTCCACTGGGGGCATAGGGGTGGTTCCGAATATGGGAAATATAGGTAAAACTGTAAAATCCAACTCCGGCATAGGGATTAAGGTTTTTCATCCCAATCTAGTACGGAGGATCCTTGAGCCAAGGGCACTCAATTTTGTTTAAATGATGGGTGTGGCTATCAGGACAAAGGAGCGGGCCCAATAGGGGAAAACCTTCGAAATCCTTTTACCATAGGGAATACATGACTTTATTGCAATTTTGTCCCCATCAAGTTGTCTAGTAGTGCCTGTTACTATTCATTAAAACATCTTTGATTTTAACATTTGAAGTTTGTTCTCGCTATATCTCCAGAAATACTGGATGGGTATTTCTGAAATTTTATGTGTATATTCTTACCTCATATCAAGTACAACATATCCAGGTGAGCCCTTCTGGGCCTCTTGTTTAGGTGAAACATTTACCGACTTCAGAATTATCTTCCCTCCCAAGATTATTTCAATGGTCTGAAGGAAGGGGTGGAAATTTGCACACAGTGGATAGTCTGTGCCAACTTCCGCTGCTTCGAGGACCTCCAACCACCTCAGCAGTCACGGCACCTCTATTCTAAGGAGTCAGCAAAGAAGTCTGAGTTTGTATCTATATATTATATTCTGTGTTTGGTACATACATATCATTACATTGTTTGAAAATAATAGATATTCATTCGTATTGCATAAGTAGAACATTATGTACCATGAATTCGTCACCATTTCATGATACTCTAAAATTGATTAAGAAAAAGTAATCAAAGTACCTGGTAACTTTCAACAATTTCAATACTACAATATTAAATTTCTATTTTTCACACGTATGTTATATATAAAGCATTTTTGTTCATTGACGTATTACGTACGATACTACGCACTCTTTATCTTAAAATACTGATACTCTAAGTATGTCCACTGTAATTGGGAACATCCGCTATTTTTCAACATGGTTAACTGAATCGATAAAGATAAAATGGCAGCTTTCATTCATCATCTTGATGTACAATATAGTTGCAGTTATAGGACTATAATATGTCCGCGAAGTACAGACTGCCCTCGTATACAAACCGCCAATTGGTTGCTGATTTTAATAAAGTTTTCTCTTACGCCATGTCGCACTCTGTGAAAATGCTGTGACCAATTTAGCCCAAAATTCAAGCTATAGACTTTGCAAAGTTTTAGGAAATATAATTAACTGATTGATGATAAATTGAATAAGTGAATAAGATATGATATTTACATTCTGGGCATCAGCGCATCCACTACCCTCCGCCTCTCGTTAACTTACACCATTACTTTTCCCGAATGAAAACTGTACCACTCTTACGATATACCACACATTTATGAGTCAACGCCCATTTGTACGTAAAACATAAGAACGGTCCACAAAGCAAGGTAAAGGATAAAAATACCTCGCTTCGTTTTGATACACCACTTCTTAACATAATTATACTCGCAGCGTAGCGCAAAACAATAAATGTACCCATGTATGTTCGTTTGTGTGTGTATGTGATTGTGTTTAAATTCATTATCATAATTATCAAAATGTAAAACCCTTCAGCTGGTCTTTTTATTTCATACAGAAGCCGGACGTTCTTGATATGAGGATAGAAGCTGATATATAAATATATATATCCCGATTTCCGTAGTGACCTACCATACTCTACACAACTTATATATCGCCTTTTCCATTGTGAAACATTTCGTTGTTATATTCACCACGCTACATTGCCGTCTGTTTTGATAACACCAGATATTGGATGACAAATGGAGGAAGAAAAGCGAGACTCCTTACACAAGATTCTTTTTCCATTCAAGATTATATCCATGACTTTGGAAATAACTGTCAGGCAGCACTTGACAATCAAATTAGAAAAACGAACACCTTGGTAGCAACTATACATTGGAAACTGTTTAATTGCAATTCATCTGCATGAACACATTGAAACAGAGTACAAATCATCCCGTTGCAAACATTGACTATATCATATCTGAAAAAAAACAGAGAAAAACGTATTGTGACATACACAAAATAGCTATTAATAACAACCTTTCAAACAACATCTAGGTTTCTCCCATTCTGTAATTGTTTTTTCCCATATTAAAAAAAAAATGAATAAAAGTGTATAAGCAAGCCAACATTGTTTTTTGCAGACTTTAATAACTAAGCATACTTAAAATTGCATCCTTGAAATGAATTGAAATTTGGTGAAGTGTTATTTATATTGTCTTACAAACAGTTTATGGAAATATATGAAATATAATTCTTGTGATCAATTCATCCGCTAGATTACCGTTTAAATGTGTTATTTAAAATTGTGTATCTTTCTGTTATCAATATTGTATTGTCAAATAGCAAGAGAATTGGCAAAAAAATGAAACAACCCCTTATGTTTTGAAAATAAAACTTTCATTATTAAATACCTTGATGTAAGGTATTTAATAATGAAAGTTTTATTTTCGAAACGACCAGATGCATTTACATATATTAAGTTTTTCGTTGGATGTAATAATGAAATTTAATTAAACGTCAATTGGTTTTAGAGTAATCCTTATCCCAAGGAATTCGATGTTTAAACTGGAAAACGAACCTCTGTGAGTATTGAAGTGTAAGTGCTATTGTAATGTGCGAGCTGGCATACATCCAGCTGCTGACCCGTTTAGACGTTGCCAACCTATTGATCTTGTTCCCGGGTTTGTACCGAATCACAGGTAAAACTACATATTTAGCTTCCTAATCAGGTGGTATTTCCCCTCATATACTGTGGCTATTTTACTGTTCTTAATAATACATTGTAGTTATGTCATGCACTTTATCAAAGTTGGTTCTTCCTGATGTAAAAACTGATACTCACTTTTCTTCAAGATATAGCAATCAATATTGTTACAATAATCGCTGGCACAGCAAGCATCGCATATAGATACGCCATTTACTATCTCTCGGCCTGGATGACCAGCAACATCATTGGCGGCTGAGTTCTGGCACAACTGAGATAATATATACATATGTATATTAAATATAAGAAACAATTGGCATAGAAGTAATAACGACAATGCAGACAAAGACATTTGTCAAATTTTATATATGTAGTAGTAATATTGAATCAAATTTTTTATCGCACCTAAGACAGATATACCATGTTAATCACCCATGCTGAATATTTTTTCTCGTATGATCTGTCTGGTACCTTTAGGTGACATTTCGCGGATTTTCACGCAGTGATTCATTCATCTGGTCGTTAACATCTTGAAATGGACAAGCTGCTTTATTAATATTATGTTTGTCGTTATTGTGTTTGATGTCCTTAGATATCTGATGTTGTAGATCAAATATAATCTACATGTTGCGTTGTCTTCTATTTTTTCCGCGGGAGCATTCGAATGTTGCTTAAGAAGTGAAGATGTCATATTTATTTAAAACCCCAAATAGGATACTTGTAGTCTTAAGCTAAAAGATATTATGAGCGAGAAACAAAGTCAATTACGTGTAACTGAACAAGATCGGGTTATCTCAGTATCGGGCTTAGATTTATAGAATATCTAACCCCCTTCGGGGTCTGATAGGGGAATCCCAACTTGAGGTGGGGAATTATTAAGTTCCCAAACACATGGCTTGACCTGTACGATTTCATATTATTTAATAGAAATACAGGTAATTATAAATCAAAGTGTATCACACTCAATGATATTTGATAATTTGTTAACTAGTCACTTACATGTTTTTCTTGACATCCAAACGAGTAACGAAGTGAAGAATATTCGATGTGTATACCAGCATAACAAACCTGTAACAATTCGAGGGAGATAATCCGAGCTCAATTTAAACATAGAAGTACAAGAAGAAGAAAAACCGAAATGATATTCACACAGTACAGAGAACGTTTAAAATCATTTGAAATAATTTCAAGTTAAATAAACAAGGAAAAAGAAGATAACACAAACATAAATCCCTCTAAATACAAAAATGAGACATGTTATTTGGAAATGCAATGTTTTCTGTCACCACAAATTGCGCTCGAATTTTTTTCATAACAATATGTATGAATGATATGAAATAACCTTTATACGATGTAGCAGATGTGTCACCACGAAGTAACAATAACATATTGAGAACCAAATAACAATGAACAACGACAAATAAGGTGTTATCATACTTCATCATAACAACCTCAATTGTAGGGATGATGCATGTCCTACTACAAAATATTAGCTTTATAGGTCTAACCTTTCTATCCTGGCACGTCTCGTAAACCAGACAATCAGCTGGGGAAGTTACGGAGCTACATGATAAACATCTAAGCTGACTTGGTCCACCTAGAAACACAGATAATCCATAATGGAAATGTTAGTTGTTGCAATTATAACATTATCATTATTAATATGCATGATCGTACTACAAGTTTTCATATAAACAGTAATAGCCAATTGATAATCTAATTGTAAATGCAGAGGACATGAAAGTGCCGCAAAGAATTGTTTTTCCTAAACGACACATTCGATCTATTGTCATGTCGGTAGATAAATTTCCCATTCATAGTTGAATTTTTTCCAGTTAGGATCGTTTAGAAGGATAAAACTGTTCTCTTGTACCTGCTTGGGTTCTTGCGATGAAATGCAAAAAGTATACATTTTTATTGTACTAAGCCACGTTTTCAGTGACTTCGATATTATATTATGTGATTTATTAAATGGTTAGTCTGCTATAAAATAAAGGGTATCACCAAGTTAGACAATATTGTTACATTATAACTGTAATGCAATATCTGTTTTTTTGCAACAAAAATATGTCCTAGAGATAACATGTTGCGATGTATTTTACCAACAAATACAACTTACGGCCATTTAAGAACGTAATTGTATAAAACCCATTTCATTAAATAGCAATTCGTTCCATATGGTCAAAAGAATACTAACTTCATAACATTGTTAGGGTACAAATAACAAGAAACACCATCCGGGATCGTTCAAACAGCTTAATTACCAAGAGAAATGTTTCTTATGTTTGTCTTGGATGAAATATTTTACACATCTATAGCTAAATTGCTAAATTTACTTGACAGCAGAACGAAATTGCTAAATTCGGCACGTGCAAGGATAAAACGTTCATGTGTTCAAAACAAAAGGTATTCATCCGCGAATGATGTTAAAGCATATGCATGTGTAATTTGTTTAAAGTGCCATGTTGGAAGAGTGACTTTAACTTTGCATGTATTTTCTACGCATAGTTTCTTTTTTTCGTTCTGCGCGAAACTCTTTTTTTTTGTTCTTAGTCCTAACGTGCTAATTAAAATCTGGTTAAAATGTCATATTTTGAGCAAACGACGGAAGGTACACGGGACAAGGGTTTAAAACTATCGAGTAGATACGATACTGTTCATCATTATCGCGGAGATGTACATGAGTCGCGTATAGCTGTAATTAACAACAACCTAGAACATATGTACCGCTTTATCACAACCTAATTCGTAGGTCGTCTCAAAGAGGTCCACACAGCCCGTACTGCTCATAGCTAGTATTCTACAATTCACGCATTGCCAAACCACGTACTCATTTACAGCTGAGTAGACTAGAACAAGCGTAGTAAAATATCTTGCTCAAAGATACAATGCAGTGCCGTGCCGTGACTCGAACGCGCAACTCTTTGGACATGAGTCTGCCGTCCTATACCTGTGGTATGTATCGTATTCGATGTATCTTAAGAAACGGCCTGTGGATAAACACGGTTTCGAATTTAATCTTGCATATTTCTACATCAAGAACATTTGTTATATTTAAGCCTGATTTCCAAGGTTGTCTATTATCTAACAGTAATAGACACATCGCGTACTAAATTTGTTTTTAAAAGACCTTAATCGTGTGTACTTTAGTTATACGGTCATATACATGTAAGTACTGTATGCATATATGAACTGTTAACAAAGTAACTTTACCTGTGACCATTTACCTTACAATTACCAGATAATGGGTAAATATTTCGTATTACTAGAAAACCGTGAAGAGAGCGTGAAACTTTCACACGAAATGTAACAGACAAAGTCAACACCTGTGAGTCCGGTTGTGCTTTGCTAACTGTCAATAGTAAAAAAAAATCTCATCGGCGATCTACTCCAGTCGATTCATTACGTGAATGTACAATGTGAAGTACTGTACCTGACAATACTGCCCCATTATTGATAGTGTTACAGTCAGTTCAATCATTTGTAACGTGCATAGACAAAATATCTGAAGAATAAAATATTCCGATCGGATATATTAAACACGTATACCATGTACCATATTCCCCCTAAAGTCTTCCGGATTGTTTTCATTCCTTAAGATCGATCAAAAGACATTTATCGCGCACATGTATGCACGTTTTCTCCCACAACGGGTTGATCGATCGTTAAGTCGCACAGTTGTGTACACTATGTGCGGAGGATGTGCAGACAGTGTGCACACGATGTATGCACGTTGTACGCACGGTAATTTTAGTGCGGTGCGCGATTCAACAACTGTATTAAATATATATGGAATATAGCGTTAGATATACATACCTGGATTAAGACCACAAAGAGTGTCCTGACAGTGAAGTCCTGTACAACATTTTCCACACAGTGATCTCGATCTTTTACCTGCCGTACCAGATGAGAGTGATTGCATGATCACACAAGCCTGCAAATACAGATTAAATTGAGTATTAACGAAAAGCAATCTGAAATGATGATGAGTAAATAAGAAACATTGTTTTGGGAGGATGATGTATAATAAAGCTGATGAGAGAAATAATAGAAATGAGTTATGCTTAATATAAAATAGTTGTGTATTTATAACATTACTAATTTATTGAAAAGAATGGCTTTGGACATACTTGAAAGAATAACATACATTGTATATGATTGAAATCTGCTTCAATTACATGCATTTCAACATTATTCCGTATGCGACTGTAACGTCCCGAAAGACGTAATTGAGTTCACTCGATTCCCCCTTTTCTGCAGACTAATTTTCCCGTATTGTCCTCATGACAATGCGCGAGAAAATATATGTGTTCATGTTATCCTAGGAAGATATGGGAAGAATACGCTGTGTTTGATACACATTTATATGAAAGAACACACCAATAAGCTGCATACATGATAACTTGATCTTTAGATTAATCCCGTATTCAAGCAGTCAACCCCAAGATTTGAATCTTGTTTAAAGAAAGTTTCTAAGGCATATAAAAGGTGTACAGTTGTAGCTCTGGTTAAATATTATAAAACAATAGGACATCACAATTCCTTGTAATAGTTACTTTAAACCATGCACACCTATTAAGGAAAATAAGGATCTTGCAATTTTAATCTGCAAACACATTTTACTATAAATTATTTAATTTGGCCTTCAAATTAATTAGATTAAATTTATGATTTTTCAACACTTTAACTAGCGAATACTAGTGGTCGCAAATTCTGTGCAGATCTAAACCAGTTACAATTGTACATCCATCAAGTTATAACCCATTCTACGATAGAAAATTAAATATACTGCGTACAAGTGTGTTCATTCAATTCCTTTTTATTTAAATAATATCAAGTTGGATAAATTTTCTTGATTATCCATAGGCTGTAATCTTTGTTTTAAAATGTATTTTTTTTCTCTGATTTTCCACGTATTATATAGGTTCCTTATGGGGTTTCTCTTTCTAAGCAGTAATGAAATTCTGCCCGTAGATACGAAAATAATGCTTTTTGACATTTGCACTTCCGAAGTAATCATTTCTTATACAACTTGTCTTTCATGAAAACAAAAGTTTGTAAGATGGCTTTTGTTATAAATTGTTCTTCTTGTCGGGGCCGCTAAAATAAGTTTATATGTATGTTAGGTATGTAAGTTAATAATTAGTGAAAATTAGGGGATATTTCATTGAAATTCATGTACACTTCTATGATGACATCGTCCGACTCAAACACACATGTATATTGAAAATTTAATTCTAAAAGCCCCCATCCCTCGAAAAAAAGAAATAAACAAACAAATTAAAAAAAACAAAAACAAAATAGTAGAAAAGAAACAAAAGACTTACCGTATTTGACCTACACCCAGCGTTGAACACGACCTCATCTGAATTGGTGACAACCTTTTCCACGAAACAGTGCTTGGGGAAAATAAATCATGACATGTACAACCATTTTTCCGATATCAAATATTCTGAAGACTTCTCAACCAGATTATCACAGACAAAGTAAACATTAGAAAAAAAACGGTATCCATGTTTTCATTAAAACTCAAGACTATCTTTAAGCATTGTCTCGCAAACATCATGAAACAAAATTGATGTTTAGCTCACCTGGCTCGAAGGGATTTTAATTAAACTTGTTCTAGAGTATCTTTGGGTAAAGGGATTTTATTTCTGTATAAACGGAGAATGTGGCCCCCTCTTGCGACAAAAAAGCGGGACCAAATAGGGTAAACAGGTAAATCTTTAACCTCAACCAATAAAAGGATTTTGACCAATTTTTTTAAAGGACATCTTTGGACAAAGGAGGCTGAATTTTGTTTAAACATAAGGTGTGGTTTACCTGGGGGCAGAGGCGGGAAATAGAGCAAAGCAATTCCCCTTTTGTAAAAAATAAGGGATTTAAAAGATGAGGTCTGAGGAATGCCTAGGTTAAAAATACTCAAGCTGTACAGATCGAGGCTGTAGCTTTCCCCTTAGGGGCAAAGGGGTGCACATGAGGCTCAATAAGGAAATAGGGGAAAATTAAAAATCTCCCTGCATTTTTTTTTAAAGGGACATCACGGTGAAGTAACTTTTTTTTGTGTCTTTTTTTCAAATTCTACATAAACATATCAAGTGAGACTCTTTATGGAAAATAACGATCGGATTTGGCTGAAATAGATTCATAAAAATGATTAAATCTAAGAAAATCATCGGTATTTCTACCTGTCTGACCAACGTTTTGTTCGGGGATTTCCCTCTACTAGCGCATGCGCATAGAACACCATTTCTTTGTAAACAAAATGACTGGCCCTATGAAGTAAGCGAAAGCAAAGTGTTGTACCGTGTCAGCTACGAAACGAAAAGGTGCCAAATGATCAAAAGATAGCGCAAGGAGTACATTACGGAATCATTATTGCAAGTGGGCAGTATTCAAAGGAGAAAATAACTGCCGTGGCAGTTAGTACGGTGCATGTATTCTTCCGGATAGCCGGTTAAGCTGAAATGGAATAGACAGAAATACTAGCGCTGTTTATGTTATGACTAAATATCTAAAACTATTAAGCTCGCTAGTATCTTTGTCTGAGTTTGAACACAGATGGACTTAGTTTAAGATGTTAATAGGCATGTATTGGAGAGAGTTTACTTTGTGTTTCTATAATTATACAGTGGTTTATGCGAAAGGAAGGAATAAGTGACTGGTTAGTTTGATTTTTGCATGAGGCCCTCCAAGGGATAACTGTTGTGATGGCCCACGGCGTATTTTCTAGGTCACCGAGATACGTGTTATCTAAGTCCGTGGATTTGCATAATTTATAATATTACCGGGTTCAATAAAATGGTATGATTTAATTATATTGCTGAATTAAACGATTATTTTTGTTTTTACATGCAAGATTTAAATTAGTACTAATCTGAATCCCCAGCCTCCTCTGCCCCGGCAATATATCAAAAAAAATCAGAAAGGTTTGTCCCTTGGTGTAGGGAAGGTGTTTAGCCCCGTACCATATGTACCGGCCACATTCCGGTTCTAAATTCAATATATATTTAAACATATCTACTTTATGTTTATGCCTATTATCATTGTTGACATTTAATTGTAAATGTATGACGGGAGAAGGCTGTGATCAATTGTAAAAACTTGTGCCCCATCCCTTGTTTAATTTTTTTGGCAACAAATTTATGTTTAAAGCTAAATGAATTTAAATTCTGAATATTTGCAAGTGTGCAATTAACTTCTAATGATGAATAATTACTGTTCAATAAGTTTGAATACGGACTTAGAAATCATATAACTTGGTTTCATAGTGCGGTAAGAAGTTGCAGTTGCCTGACGGCCCCTCTCTGGGGGCCCTTTTGGAAACCGTTTCATCTCGCTCGCACCACTTGTGTTTACTGCCAAGTCAGGTGACGTTATCGGCGCTTTTTTTAGCAGGGCTTTCCTGAACAATTCAAGTGGTCAAACTTGACATTTGGAACGGACTATGAATATGGGAATAGCGAGGTAGCATAAGTGGAAGTGCATACAATACATACATTCATTAAAAAAAGCCTTTTCACGTGATGTCCCTTTAATGAAGGGATTTTAACCATTTTAGTGCATCTTTAGGAAAAGAGGATTGTGTATTAAGTTTTGAACGGCGTACTCCTTTGATAAACCTGTGTAAAATATCTGTTGAGCTATAAAGGCCCATGGGCCTCTTGTATGAACTTTAATGTGATAAACGATTCAGTTTCATTCAAAAATATCTACAGTCTGTATGCTTGAACCGTTTGACGAAAAAGACATTCATTTTACATAACACAAGTGACCTCATCATTTCGTATTGATACACTACAATGACGTAGCATAGGGCGTGCTTGGTTCACAAGCATCTATGTAGATTTGATATTCTAAAATGAACTAATATTAAACATGATTGGATTTATTTTAAAGCTACACTTAAGTTTATAAAGTCCATAAAGTATATGATAATTATATATTTGACTTCTAAAAACTCTACAACTAAATTTTGAAAATGGAACTATATTTTGTTGGTTTTGTTGTTATGCTGTTGCTAGGACCAAAGCGAATGTTTTACATTTCCCAATGAACATACTCTGTTGTTCTCTCTACTCAAATATTTGTCATCGCTAATTATGCATAGACAAAAATTACCGGTTTCTATTTCGTATGCTGGCCTCGCAAAATTCAAAGCAATTAAAATGTAGATATTAGGATTGGAATCTTTTATGGAACATTCATGAGGTCATAACACGATTTATTACATATGTCATGAAAACATAGGTTGTTATGACCTCATGATTGGTCCTTAAATAAAACGCACTGAATATCGTTTCATACCGACATAAGGAAAATAATTAAAATGTCTTTGATGTTATCTACATGAACATTATCTGTGTTCAGTCTATGCCGTATACCTCGTTAGCAGGACAGGTCACTGTGTTGTTCCGACAAACTGCTAAATTCCCTTCATTACTGCATTGCCAACATCTTTGATTGCACGTCACTGCCAATCAATTAAAAAATTACCTTATAATCTAATATTATCTTTGACGGAATATAGGGTTCATGCATGAACACAATTACTATTTTGAATGGGAACAATGCATATTCATATGTTAATTAATAATAATAATAATTTGAAGTTCTTATATACCGATTTATCACAACCTAGTTCGTAGGTTGTCTCAAAGCGGTTCTCAAATTATTAACCGTGGTTACAGGGCCTTTGCAACCAGCCAATATCGTGTTCAGCTACCCAGGGAGCATACATTCGGAGCTGCCATTTCGGCGCTCACCGCTAGCATCTTTAATTTTAGCATTGTCAAACCACGTACTCATTTACAGCTGAGTAGACCGGAACAAACGGAGAAAAGTATCTTGCTCAAAGATGCAATACAGTGCTGTGCCGTGAGTCGAACTCGCAACCTTTCGGTCACGAGCCCGGCGTCCTACCACTAGACTACCGTACCTCCCCAATAGAAACAATAACAGTATGCCAACTTTTACCGGTTCATATAGTAAGTCGACAATACCATAGTATTTGCGTTTCAGATGTGTACTTTACTACCAGTATTTGGTCAGTTATTCCCAAACTAAAGTCATAGGCACACATACATAAATGCATTCCCGCATAACACACATGGAGGCGTGTCCGTAAATGACCTAAGCTGTTAATAGGACGTTTGACAAAAATAACCAACCAAACCATACAACACAACATTTGTTTTTGCTACCCTATGAAGCAAGCGACATATTTTGGTAGCGACGTGTTAACAAGATAAACAAAAATTACTTATGTTACCAAGACAATGTGATTGCTATCAACATAAGAACATGGCAATATCAATGTGACCGTCATATCGACAAAGCGATATAACCATTACTGCTAAGGCAACAAAAACTATTATTGTTATACCGTCATGGCAACGAGGCAATACTATTGTTACCGTTATGACAACAAGGCAATAGTACTGTTACCGTCATGGCAATGGTTTTGTTGACATCATTGCATTTGTTTAAATTGTTGTGTTAGTGTGACAAAGATATTGTTAAGACTGCATACTTATACAATAGTGAATAAGCGTATGCAAATAAGATAGCATTTATTAATACTTACCGAGTGTTACAACAGACAGCAAAATGACAACTTTTTGTCGGAATCAAAAAATGTATATCTCAGGAACTGATAAGAAAATGGTTCTGTATCGTTGGAAATTATTTGATTCCTATAACATAACGATTGAAACACTGTGCTTAAGTTGTATCTCGACCGCTGATATTTGATGCAATATAACCCGTATAAATCGGCCCCGGAATACTCAGAATCCCTGGCTGTATCGGCTTTGATATTAGGTTCCGATGTCTAGAAATGCGTGTCTTTTCATCCCTGTTTACTAGAAACCAAGAGTTGCGTACTTAACTTATCATGTAAATCATTCCTAATAAACACTTTTCATACCAGCTGTTCAATTTCTCTAGAACTGCCACAATAGTTGCGTAAACGTTAAAAAAGTAATCGTTATCTGCATAGGAGTCACACTATCAACTGGATCTAAATACATTACACGCTTGCATCTTGCACACAGGGGAGACCGTCATTAAATGACCATAGCTGTTTATAGGTCGTTTAACAATACTGAACCAAACCAAACCAAACTTAACAAGGCTTGGTTTTATACACAAAGTACTAACAAACGTTTCTTGTTACACAACCATTAAGTGTTTCAATGTGACGTTCCGATGACTAGTATGGTATGTACTCTGACACATTAATAAGACAAATGACCAGTGAAGTGTATGCACACAAAGGTGTAAAATTTGTACGAGTTGTCCAAAAAATCGATGTCGATTCAGATACGCTGAAAGAGTATGTAAAATAGTTGTTTTATATGTACCGAAATGACTCGAAATAGCTACGCTTTGTTTAATACTTCGTCATAGATGTGCGAGAGTCTATGAGCACCCTCATCTAGATTTAAAACTGGGCCAATGCGGCGTATCCAGATGGCTTCTTTTATCTGCCGCTTGAGCATATTGCTCTCTTTGTCCAATAATTTGGAGTTTTTCCATTCAATCATATGATTTTTCTGTGTGGCATGGTCTGTGATTGCTTATCTATTTATCTTGGACTCGTTCAACCAGCCAATATCTTTCTGAACTCCCTGGGGAGCACACAGCCCGTATTGCTCACAGCTAGTATTCTACAATTCAAGCATTGCCAAACCATGTACTCATTTACAACTGAGTAGACTAGAACAAGCGCAGTAAAGTATCTTACTCAAAGATAAAACACAGTTCCGTGCCGTGACTCTAACGCGCAGCTCTTCGGTCACGAGCCCGGCGTTCTACCATTAGACAACCGCGCCTCCTTAATGTAAACTTTTGGAAAAAATGAAAATGAAAATGAAAAATAATGTGCGATTAAAGCACGTGCACAACCACATTTGTGCGATAACTATAACACAATTTTGTGGTATGTATCTTATTTGATGTATCTTAAGAAACGGCCTGTGGATAAATACTGTTTCGTATTAAATCTTGTAATTCTGCATCTAGAAACTTTGCTATAATTAAGCCTGATTTTTATGGTTGTCTATTTTCTAACAGTAATAGACAAATTGCGTACTCAAATTGCTTTTAAACGACCTTAATCTTGTCTACTGTAGCTATACGGTCATATACATGTAAGTACTGTATGCATCACAAAACTGTTAACAAAGTAACTTTACCTGTGACCAGTTACCTATTAATTACCAGATAATGGGTAAATGTTTTGTATTACTAGAAAACCGTGAAGGGAGCATGAAACTTTCACACGAAATGTAACAGACAAAGTCAACACCTGTGAGTCTGGTTGTGCTTTGCTTACTGTCAATAGTCAAAAACTCTCATCGGCGATCTACTCCAGTCGATTCATTACGTGAATGTACAATGTGAAGACCTGTACCTGACAATACTGCCCCATTATTGATAGTGTTACAGTCAGTTCAATCATTTGTAACGTGCATAGACAAAATATCTGAAGAATAAAATATTCCGGTCGGATATATTAAACACGTATACCATGTACCATATTCCCCCTAAAGTCTTCCGGATTGTTTTCATTCCTTAAGATCGATCAACCGATCCTCCTTTATCGCGCACATGTATGCACGTTTTCTCCCACAACGGGTTGATCGATCGTTAAGTCGCACAGTTGTGTACACTATGTGCGGAGGATGTGCAGACAGTGTGCACACGATGTATGCACGTTGTACGCACGGTAATTTTAGTGCGGTGCGCGATTCAACAACTGTATTTAATAGATATTGAATATAGCGTTAGATATACATACATGTACTTGGCGTAAGACCACAAAGAGTGTCCTGGCAGTGAGGTCCTGTACAACATTGTCCACACAGTGCTGTCGATCTTTTACCAATCACAGCAGCTGAGAGCGAATACATGAGCAGGCAAGCCTGCAAATACAGATTAAATTGCGTATTAACGAAAAACAATCTGAAATGAATATATAGATGATAAGGAAACAAGAAAAAAAAATGGGAGGATGATGTATAATAAAGCTGATGAAAGAAATAACAGAAATGAGTTATGCTTAAAATAAAATAGTTGTGTATTTATAACATTCTTAATTTATTGAAAGGAATGGCTTGGTACATACTTGAAATAATGACATATATTGTATATGATTGAAATCTCCTCAATTACATGCATTTCAACATTATTCCATATGCGACTGTAATTTCCCGAAAGACGTAATTGAGTTCATTCGATTTCCCTTTTTCTGTAGACTAATTTACCCGTATCGTCCTAATGACAATGCGCGAGAAAATATATGTGTTCATGTTATCCTAGGAAGATATGGGAAGAGTACACTGTGTTTGATACAAGTTTATATGAAAGAACACACTAATAAGCTGCATACATGATAACTGGATCCTTACATTAATATCGTATTCTAGCAGCCAGCCCCAAAATTTGAATCTTGTTTAAAGAAAGTTTCTAAGGCATATAAAAGATAAACAGTTGTAGCTCTTGTTAAATATTATAAAACAATAGGACATCACAATTCCTTGTAATAGTTACTTTAAACCATGCACACCTATTACGGAAAATAAGGATCTTGAAATTTTAATCTGCAAACACATTTTACTCTAAATTATTTAATCTGGCCTCTGACGTTTAGACTTTCAAATTATTTAGAATACATTTGTGAATTTCAACACTTTAACTAGCGAATACTACTGGTCGCAAATTCTGTGCATATCTAAACCAGTTACAATTGTACATCAATCAAGTTATAACCCATTCTACGATAGAAAATTAAATATACTGCGTACAAGTGTGTTCATGCAATTTCTTTTTTTTTAAATATTATCCAGTTGGGTACATTTTCCTCGATTATACATAGGCGGTAATCTTTTTAAAAATGTACATTGTTCACAGAATTTCCATGTTTCATATAGGTTTCATTGTCGGTAATACATATTTAATATGAGACTTCTATATCTTGTTATAAAATGTTCTACGTGTCTGTAGCCGCTAAAAATATTTGTATATGTATGTTATATATGTATGTAACCCGGGTTTATATAATATGATATATATATATATATATAATCTGTCACCTTTGGAACGCCAGGCACTCAAATCCCTGAAAAAAAATTCGGACATTGTCATCAAGCCAGCGGACAAAGGCTGTGCAGTTGTTACAATGAACAGGGACGACTACATCCAAGAGGCTAATCGGCAACTCTCCAACGAGACATGTTATCGGAAGGTCGATAATGACCTGACGCACGTACACGCACAGCAGATTAATAATACCATCAATAGAATTTTAGAGAAGGGTGATATCGACAACGATACCGCGAAATTCCTGTGCCCCGAAAATCCTCAAGCAGGAAAGTTGTATCTTCTACCTAAAATTCACAAACCTGGGAACCCTGGTAGACCCATCATTAACTCGATCAACCACCCGACGGAGAAAAATTCCCAGTTTGTTGACTTCCACCTCCGACCATTCGTAGAACATTTACCATCTTTTTTAAAAGACACCACAGACTATCTGAACAAAACACCTGCTAAGAACTTACCAGAAGGTACCTAGTTATTTACGATGGACGTCGTTTCCCTCTACACTAACATACCGCGTGACGGCGGCATTGCAGCCTGTCGCGAGGCATGGGAACGGCGCAGTACCAAACACTCATCGACTGATAGCCTGGTGGATTTACTGAGACTTGTCCCCACACTTTACAACTTTATGCGTTCCACGCCACCATCAAATTCACAGCGGATATCTCAACGGAGAGCAACACATTTTTTGGACACCAGTTCCACTCTGCTTGACAGTTAGATTAGTACGGACTCCACTGTAAACCTACTGACACACACCAGTATCTCCTCCCATCCAGTTGTCACCCCTCGCACACCACGAGAAGCATACCCTACTCCCAAGCTCTGCGCATCAGGCGTATTATTTCGGATGACATCATCTTTGAAAGTAGATGTTAAGAGTTAAAGTCCCATCTTCTTGGCAGAGGATACAAATCTACTTTGATAGATCGGGAAATAGACAAAGTGAGGGTACTGGACAGGGCAAGTCTGCTTGTATACAAAGTCAGACCCCATACACAAAGGGTACCTTGTGTAGTCATGTTCCACCCAGACATGCCGCCACTTCCATCTATCTTGAAAAAGCACTGGCGCATCATCGAATCTTCAGCGAAACTTAGGCAGATCTTTCCAGAGTCTCCTATACTGGCATATCGTAGACCTAAACACATTAGAGATCTTGTGGTAAGCAGCAAGCTACCTACACCTAACCCTGCTGCGGCGAAAGGCTCTTTCAATACCTGTAACAAGAAGGTGTGTAAACTGTGTCCATACACGCGCTCCACAGATACATTTCAATGTACAATCAACGGCAAAGTGTATCACATACTACAAACGCTGACATGCACATCAGTCAATGTGGTGTACCTTATTACCTGCAATAAATGCAAGTTACAGTACGTGGGCGAGACCTGCACCCAGCTAAATGTCAGGATCAACAACCACCGCTGCTCCATCAAGCAGAACAAACCAGACTTCCCTGTGGCAAGGCATTTTAATATGCCTAGCCATAGTTGAAAAGACATGCAGGTTGTTGCGATTGATCATTGCCCTACATGGGATGAAACGAGACGACGTACGAGAGAACGGTTTTGAATCACCAATCTACAAACCCGCTACCCTCGAGGTATGAACGAACGATAGGCGGTTGCCATCCGCTCGTTTTCCTTCCAGGGGGCATTTGACCTAATGATTCATTACTGCACAGTTGGTCTGCTATCTCGCCTGCCTGCTGCTTCATGTCAGTGTGTGTGACCAACAGCCTTTGTCAGATTTATTTTGCAGATTTAAACAGTATCTTAGCCATTTTATCTACTTATTCCTCCTGCACTCACTTATTTGATAATTACATGCATTATTCCTGCAAACCAAAAGAGGCGACTAAGTAGGACCCCCTGCTGTGACTTAGATCCATTGCAGTATTGAGAGGCGACTAATGAGACATTCCGTAGCAGATTCGAGATTTTTCACATTTACCGGGCCAGATTTCCAAATGCACATGTTCCACGTTTTTGATATCTCTCCCGCGATGTTCTCAGCGTATTTGCTGCTTTCGGCTGTCTTTAGCCGAGGGGACTATTGGTTTTATATAATAGCTATATTTTCAGTTATAGTATATTAATTCTATCTTCTTGTAATATGATGTATATGTACATGTAACTGTTCTGTTTCACTGTGTCTTGAAAAAGGAGCGGATCGCTCCGAAAATTTGACAACCTAAACTTGTCCGCACTGTTGGAATTACTTCTTTGCCCCATATTTTTATATATATATATATATATATGGTGTGTGTATATATATATAACGAGTGCTGGCAACTATCTGCATGTACGTGTGTTGTCCCGTCTGCTACACAGTGTATGTGACGTCATCAGTTCGGAATGCATGTACCTGTGTTGTTATGTTCTGTTTCAACATTTTGAGTGAATTGTACTTACGACGTAGACCTTGGACCTGCCCCTTGAACGAATAAAGCACCCTATATTCCCGCCACTTTATTCTGGCTACTGGGTAAATACTTACTGCCCAGTGGTCATTCTTACAATCCGACTCGTGAGAGACGGATCTGTACTCCAGATTACTGATAGAACCATTGATATATTGACTATATAGAGGGCGTGAAGATGCATTGCCGCCATCAAGTATTAGCAGGCTTAATCGTACCATTTAGTTATTTGAATTAATATAGTTATAGCGGTTTGTATTCAGAGGGCCGGTACCTCGGTCGGCGCGGAAGTTGTGTAGTATTTAGTGTATGTATATGAGAGAGTGAATGTATTTATTGTATTGTCCTGTATTGTAGGTTTCTCGGAGATAGTATAGAAAGAGATATACATGAAACAACTTGTCCGAGTTGTGATATTAAACTGAGCAACCGGTGACATGTAAGTGAATAATGAGAGAAAATTAAGGAATATTTGCGACAGGTAAAATGCATTTACAATTTATTTAGGAAATTACATGTACATATATAATTCATTGAATTCATGTACACTTCTATGATGACATCCTCCGACCAAAACACACATCTATATTGAAAAATAATTCTTAAATCCCCCTAATAAGAAACAAACAAACACATTTTTTTTAAAAACGACAAAAACACAAAAAAGAAGAAAGGAAACAAAAGACTTACCGTATTTGACCTACACCCAGCGTTGAACACCTCATCTAAATTGGTGACAACCTTTTCCACGAAACAGTGCTTGGGGAAAATAAAGCAGGACATGTACAACCATTTTTCCGATATCAAATATTCTGAATATTACTCAACCAGATTATCACAGACAAAGGAGACATCAGAAGAAAAGCCG
Source organism: Mizuhopecten yessoensis (assembly GCF_002113885.1). NCBI lineage: Eukaryota > Metazoa > Mollusca > Bivalvia > Pectinida > Pectinidae > Mizuhopecten > Mizuhopecten yessoensis. Next base: position 762,423 of record NW_018405136.1, read on the forward strand.
ATATCCATGTTTTCATTAAGACTCAAGACTATCTTTTAAGCATTGTTTCACAAACATCATGAAACAAAACTGATTTTAAGCTCACCTGGCCCGAAGGGATTTTAACTAAACTTGTTCTAGAGTATCTTTTGGTAAAAGGATTTTATTTTTGTAATACCGGATAATGTGGCCCCCACTTGCGACAGAAATGCCCGACCAAATAGGGAGAAACAGGTAAATCTTAAAAACAAATCTTCTTCTCCTCAACCAATAAAAGGATTTTGACCAAATTTATTAAAGAGCATCTTTGGACAAAGGAGGCTGAATTTTGTTTAAACAAAAGGTGTGGTCTACCTTGGGGCAGATGAGGAGAAATAGAGCAAACCAATTCCCCTTGTGTAAAAATGAAGGGATTTAAACGATGAGGTCTGAAGAATGCGTAGGTTAATAAAACTCAATTTGTACAGATCGAGGCTGTAGCTTTCCCTTTTGAGGCAAAGGGGTGCACATAATGCCCAAAAAGGAAATAGGGGAAAATTAAAGATCTTCCTGCATATTTTATTAATGAAGGGATTTTAACCAAACTTGTTTGAGTGCATCTTTAGGAAAAGGGGATTTTGTATTAAGTTTTGAACCGCGTACTCCTTTGATAAACCTGTATGGTACCCAGCAGGTTTTTAATTTAATTAAAATACCGTTCGAGCTATTAAGGCCCATGGGCCTCTTGTATGAAATCTAATGTGATAAACGATTCAGTTTCCTTCAAACTATCTACAGTCTGTATGCTTGAACCCATTGACGAAAGAGACATTCATTTGATATAACACAAGTGACCCCATCACTTCGTATTAAACACTACAATGACGAAGCTTAGTGCATGCTTGGTTCACAACCATCTATGTAGATTTGCTTTTCTAAAATGAATTAATATTAAACATGATTGAACTGATTTTAAAGCTACACTTAAGTTTATAAAATGCATAAAGTATATGATAATTATATATTGGCTCCATAAAACTCTACAAACTAAATTTTGAAAAAGAACTATATTTTGTTGGTTTTGTTGTTATGCTGTTGCTAGGACCCCAGCGAAAGTTTTACATTCCCCAATGAATATACTCTGTTGATTCTCTACTGAAATATCTGCCATCGCTATTTATGAATAGACAAAAATTACCGGTTTCTGTTTACTTATGCTGGCATCACAAAATTCAAAGCAATTAAAAATGTAGATAATAGGATTGGAATCTTTTATTGAACATTCATGAGGTCATCACACGATTTATTACATATGTTATGAAAACAAATGTTGTTATGACCTCATGATTGGTCCTTAAATAAAACGCACTGAGTATCGTTTCATACCGACATAAGGAATACATATGTCTTTGATGTTATCTACATAAACATTATCTGTGTTCAGTCTATGCCGTATACCTCGCTAGCAGGACAGGTCACTGTGTTGTTCCGACAAACTGCTAAATTCCCTTCATTACTGCACTGCCAACATCTTTGATGGCACTTTACTGCCAATCAATTAAAAAATAACTTATAATCCAATATTATCATTCAAGGAATATAATATGCACGCATGAACACTAGTACCATTCTGTATGGGAACAATGCATATTCATTTAAGCATTGAACTGTTTTTGTATGGTATTTATGATCTATTTGAATGACACAGCTTTGCAAGCAAACAGCATAATGCCCGCTAGCGCATTATGAATCGTTTGCTTGCAAAGCTGTGTCATTCAAATATATCATAAATACCATACAAAAACAGTTCAATACTTATATTAATGTTTTCTCTGCCTCTGATGTTCTTTTTTAACTTATAATTTATATTAAAAATTACAAATCCCGCCTTAATAATAGTCCACACAATTTCGTTCAAAAGTTTGAACAGCGTATTGTCGCGTGCTGATTGGCAAACACTTCAATTTTTTTCCACAATTCAGTATCAATACAATTGCGTATGATATGTATATAGAGTGTTTTAAGTTTATCAATAGAACTCTGAGCTGAAAGTTAGATTTTAAATTGTTTCAATTCTCCCCCGGAACAAATTTCGCGCATGGACAAATACAGTGAACACCGTAAATCCGACCTCGCCCTCCACGAGGGAGTTACTTTTGGAAGTTTATTCGAACTTTTCTCTTAGCTCATTTTATGAAGAATCCAGGCGTGAATATATTTTTTGATTGTATGGTGACCTGACAACAGCCGGTATATTCTATAACAGCCTCGTTATTTGACCTGTCGAGCGTTCGCCCCTGTGAGGAAGGCTTAGGGTTCTGTCCCCTGGCCGAGACATACCAAAGTCTTTAAAAATGGTAGTTTATACTCCTGCTTAACGCTCAGCAAATTAGGAGTAGGACGACTGGTTCGCCCGTTGTCAGTATAATGTGACCGGGTGGGGCGTCCTGCTGGGTGTCTTCGGCAGTATGTTTCTGTGAGGTAGCACTATAAAGTCGGCATCAGCTTCGCGCTATCACAAGGAGACAAACACGAACATATCGCAGCCTCCCAAAATACACACACATACACTACACGCATGCAGCTTGCACACAGGGGAGGCCGTCCTTAAATGGCCTTAGCTGTTAATAGGACGTTAAACAAAATCAAACAAACAAAACAAACAAACAAAAATTTGACCTGTCGTCAGAATTAAACTGAGGAACCGTAGATGCGAGACGCGTGAAACTGATAGCGTTTGAAGCGGGTGATCTTGCGACGGAGCACAGGTTCGTTACGAATGTCTGAAATGTTTATGTGTGCTGTGACTCATATCAGTAATATCATATCATATCTATAACATTTGTGTCAGTAGGTCTATAGAATATGTGTATTTCAGACATTTGTAACGAACCCCTGTCGACCAGTGCAGTGTAACAGACGATATTTCGGATAAATTGCATGAGCGTTAAAATTGTTTCCATTGCCGGCATTGGTGATTTCAACCGATGTGCATTTTATACGATATTGAAGACCTTGGTCATGTTTTCGTTGTAATAAAAGTGTTTTTTTATTTCATTTTTTATTTTGCACATAAATTTACAATGACGTTGTCAAATCTCACAATGCCCAGCGATATTTCAGCAGCCGGCATGTTTATTTATATTGGATATTGTAGTTCCGGTCAAAGTTTTATTAATACGCTAAGAATTGTGTCTCGTGATGCATGGTAATTAAAGTCCCATCAACGACACAGCTTTCAAAGAGGCTATATAGTGACAATGCCATGCAAATGTAAATATATGACGATTAATATCATTAAAATAAAAGTCAATTATTAATAATAATAATTTGAGGTTCTTATATAACGATTTAACACAACCTAGTTCATAGGTTTTCTCGAAGCGGTTCTCAAATTATTCGGTCACGAGCCCGGCGTCCTACCACTAGACTACCGTACCTCCCCAATATAAACAATAACAGATATGCTAACTTTTACCGGTTCATAGGTCGACAATAACATACTTTTTGCGTTTAAGATGGGTACTTTACTACCAGTATTTGGTCAGTTATTATGGTAGCGACGTGCTAACAAGATAAACAAAACTTACTTATGTTACCAAGACATGGCAATATTACTGTTACCGTCATATCAATAAGGCAATATTACCGTTACTGCTATGGCAACAAACACTATTATTGTTATACCGTCATGGCAACGAGACAATATTATCGTTACCGTCATGACAGCGAGGCAATACTACTGTTACCGCCATGGCAATGGTTCTGTTGACATCATTGCATTTGTTTAAATTGTTGTGTTAATAATATGACAAAGATATTTTTAAGACTGCATAATTTTACAATAGTGAATAAGCAAGTAAGATAGCATTAATAAATACTTACCGAGTGTAACAACGGACAGCAAAATGACAACTTCTGTCGGAATCAAAAACAATTACATCTCAGGAACTGGTAATAAAATGGTTCTGTCTCGTTGGCAATTATTTAATTCTTATAACATAACGATTGATACACTGTGCTTTTGTTGAAGCTAGTCCACTGATATTTGATTCAATATAACCCGTATAAACTGGGCCCTGCATACCTGTCTTTCCATCCGTGTATACTAGAAACCAATCGTTGCGTACTTACCTTATCTTGTAAATCATTCCTAATAAACACCGATCATAGCAGCTGTTCAATTTCCCTCGAACTGCCACAATATTTGCGTAAACGTTCAATAAGTAATCGTTATCTGCATTGGAATCACACTATCAACTGGATCTACATGCATCTTGCACACAGGGGAGACCGTCCTTAAATGACCATAGATGTTAAAAGAATGTTTAACAATACTAAACCAAACCAAACCAAACTTAATAAGGTTTGGCTTTATGCATAAACAAAGTACTATCAAACGTGTCGCAACGTTTTAAGACCGACTGATCCTTTTTTCCTGTTTATGACTTAGTGAGCGTAGTGTTTATTTGTGTAACGAAAGGACCACATTGACATTTTTTTCTGATTGTCATTAAGCTAATATTTTCTCTGATCAGTTTGCAAAACTTGAAAATGTACTGCAATTGTAATACGATTCCATCATTAATCCTTGTAATATACCTCAACGTTTTTGTATGCGAATTTGAATTTTATTTCAACCTTTTTGCCCTTTCTCAAATTTAACCGTCAGCTTCGACGATGATACTTTTTTATTTAACTAGGTATTGGGTTTCCTGTACTTATAAAACGGATTACGACTCGGTTATATCAATAAATTATTGATATGAAATACTGTATGATTAGGTGATAAAATAACCACATCCTTTTTTCTAAGATTTAGCAAAGATATCTTAGTTAGGGAAATCAGTTCGGTGCAATATTCAAAGATGACTTCTCTAAATATTGAAACGAAATGAGTTATGTACAGATAAATTTTAAGTGTTTTTGTTTAAGTATACACGTAACAACAAAAATCCAATAAATCGACAGATAAAAAAAATCACGAAAAGACAAATATTGCCAAGAAAGTTCATTTCCTTATCAAATTGTAAAAATATTGTCATTTGATATAAACTTGACAGAATTGATTTTTTAAACTTTACAGAGTCTTATTAAAGAAAAATCACAGAAAGAAACTCTGAATTAATAAATTCGGTGTGTACTAAATGTTACGAATATTTGATTAAAATGCAATATGTTACAAATCCTCAATACAATAAAAAGCCTATTAATTTCACATTTTAGTACGAAAGTTCCATATGGTGGAAACGCTAACTTTGTCAGGCCTTCTGCACCAAACACCTTAATTTCGAACTTGCTCCGTTTTCTTGTTATTTTGAACCTCGATAATTGAATGCTCTGATAGTTCAAAATTTGAAACCTGAAGAAATGTTAATGAAAAATAAGAAGACTTGACTTACCCCGCAGCATCGTTCTTGAGTTTTGAATACGTGTCTGAAATCTACTTCGTGATTTAACAAACAAAGATAACAGGAAAGTTCAATGCAAGTATAACCTTTTTTGAAATATAGATAAGATATACGACCGCAGAGTATGTTATTGTACAGGTTCGGGCCCACATAATTATGTATGTTTTTGGGACTTATAGAGTCTATCATATGTAGCTATTGGTACTATTAGTCTAATATATGTAGGTATGGATACAAACAGTTCATTTTGTTTTTTTAAAATAAACAACTTTAAATGCAATAACAAATAAAAAATAAAATTTCGTATTCAAACGAGTAACCAAATTTTCATATTTGTATGCTTTAAGCGATATACAAATTATCATGTTGCTTATAAAGTTGCTGCTGAAATATTATACGGTTACTACCAATATTGCAGGACTTTCCAAGTTATATGCAGAACACCTAACCAAAACGCCTTTTCTTTGATTGTCCCTTTTTCGTCTACAGAGGTGTTCACTTACTTAGTTTCATCAAGCACTGAAATGTTATATTCATACACAATTGAATTTAACACCTAATTATTTCTAAGAGGTAATAAGAAAATAAGCAAAATGCTTCCCGTATTTGACCTACACCTAGCGTTGTACTGAACCTTATATATATTGATTATGATATGTTTCTTGTTGCACAACCAATAAGTGTTTCTATGTGACGTTTCGATGACTAGTACGGTGTGTACTCTGTCACATTCATTAGACAAATGACCAATGAAGTGTATGCACACAAAGGTGTAAAATGTGTACGAGTTGTCAAAAAAAATCGATGTCGATTCGGATACGCTGAAAGTGTATGTAAAAAGTTTGTTATATATGTACCGAAATGACTCGAAATAGCTACGCTGTGTTTAATACTTCGTCATAGATGTGCGAGAGTCTATGAGCCCCCTCATCTAGATTTAAAACTGACCCAATGCGGCGTATCCAGATGGCCACTTTTATCTGCCACTTGAGCAGACTGCTCTCTTTGTCCAATAATTTGGAGTTTTTCCATTCAATCATATGATTGTTCTATGTGGCATTGTCTGTGATTACCTATCTATTTATCTTGGGCTCGTCTGTTTCCTTTCTGACCTTGTGAATATTTCCGGTGTTTACCAAGGCGGACCCCAATTCGCCTTCCAATCTCTCCAATATAAGATTCGTCGCAGTTTTTGCATCCGACATTTTAGTTAGGTGTCACCGATAAATAAATCGGTAAACACATACCATGCCAACAGATAACAGAGATTAACAAAACAGATGTGTATGGTTAGTAAATAATATTTGATGATGTATTATTGCATTATCAGTATGAATCTAGAAATCTCAATACCAAGGTCATGACAACAACACAACATTTACAATTACTGACAATTTGATTAATATCGCCATAGCAACATGGCAATATCACTGTTACCGTCATAAAAACAAGGCAATAACGTAATGAACATTATGGCAACAATATTTTTGTATTATAACCATCATGTTTGCAAGACATTATCGTTGTTATCGTAATGGCAAAAACCAATAGTATTGTTACTGTTATGGTAACAAGCAATATTATTGTTACCGTCATGGCAACAAGCACTGTTATTCAATTGTTACTGTAAAGCAACAAGCAATATTGCTAATGACTGGTACTAATTCCCAGCCCTGATTGGAAAAGCAACGTCATGTGACGAGTCTGTAAATTTGTTACATACCTCGTTCTATGAATAGAAAAGTGTTACAGACCGCTACTAAAAATAAGCATAGGCTATTTCCCAGCCATCGATTAACAGCCAATCAAAACACGTCGCATGACGAAATGTTGACATGAGACCAGTCAGCAATATGGCAGACGGCGTACACTTCGCATCTTTTGCCCAGGAAGAAATCGACAGAATTCTTTTTGACAAAGACACAAGAAATACAAAGAAACCAACGTAAGTTGCGGTACGTCTGTTCCGTTCGTATTTAAAGCATAAGAACGATATTAAATCACTTGAAAGCTATGATAAACAGGAAATGTAGAGTTTTTTTAAGTAATAAAGCCTTACTTCTATTTGACACGGGTTTAATAGGTATTTATCGGCAACCTCCGGGCTTGATACGTGAATGACAAAGATTTTAAAGAGAGTATTGTTATGTTCAAAGCTATGTCCAAGAACCTTAAGCGAACTGGTGAAGGGTCTGTTAAACAATGTCTCCCTATTGAAAGTCCAGCAATGGACTATGCAAAGTTTTAGGAAATACAATTAACTGATTAAGTGAATAAGATATGATTTTTACATTCCGGGCATCAGCGCATCTACTCCCCTCCGCCTCTCGTTAACTTACACCATTACTTTTCCCGAATGTAAACTGTACCACTCTTACGATATACCACACATTTATGAGTCAACGCCCATTTGTACGTAAAACATAAGAATGGTCCACAAAATAAATGTACCAATGTATGTTCGTGTGTGTGTGTATGTGATTGTGTTTAAATTCATTATCATAATTATCAAAATGTATCACCCTTCAGCTGGCTTTTTATTTCATACAGTAGCCGGACGTTCTTGATAGCAGGGTATACGCTGATATATAAATATGTATATCCCGATTTTCGCAACTTATATATCGCCTTTTTCATTGTGAAACAGTTCGTTGTTATGTTCACCACGTTACATTGCCGTCTGTTTTGATAACACCAGATTTTGGTTGACAAATGGAGGAAGAAAAGCGAGACTCCTTATACAAGATTCTTCTTCCATTCAAGATTATTTCCATGACTTTGGAAATAATTGTCAGGCAGCATTTGATAACCAAATTAGAAAAACGAACACTTGGGTAGCAACTATACATTGACAACTTTTTAATTGCAATTCATCTGTATGAACACATTGAAACAGAGTACAAATCATCCCGTTGCAAACATTTGATTTGTCATATCTGAAAAAAAGAAAAACAAACGTATTGTGACATTCACAAAATAGCTATTAATAACAAACTTTCCAACATCCATCTTGGTTTCTCCCATTTGATATCAAATTTACTTATGAATATAAATGAATTTATGAAAATAGTATCTTGAATAAAAGTGTATATGCAAACCAACATTGTTTTTTTTTTGCAGACTTTAATAAAATAGCATACTTAAAATTGCATCCTTTTAATGAATTGAGATTTAGTGAAGTGTTATTTATATAGTCTTACAAACAGATTATAGAAATATATTAAATATAATTCTTGTGATCAATTCATCCACTAGATTACCGTTTAAATGTGTCGTTTAAAATTGTATATCTTTCTGTTATCAATATTTTACTGTCAAATAGCAAGAGAATTGGCAAAAAAGTGAAACATCCTTAAGTTTTGAAAATAAAAACGTTCATTATTATATACCTTACAGATTCGCAAATGGAATATATAAATATTCATATAAGATGTCTAATGTGGTTTGTGCAGTACAAATTCATATATTTCTAATGCTGATGAAAAACCTTCATGGACTTTTAAAGTCAAGAATGATCTTATAGCTGATTCTTCAAAATTTGTGATTAGCGTCTCTAATATACTGCCATTCGTATTGCCATTGAATTCCACCTGAATGCAGGTCAATGCATGTTTTTTTAACGGTTAGTTTGGCGAATTAATCATATTGAAAGGATAACAAAATTATCCAACAAATAGTACAGTGACATGTTAGTTTCACTGGTGTTCACTATGACGTCATTTTTATGGTGTTATTTATAGCCTCAAATCATCCATTTTTTGCGCTCGAAACGACCAGATGCATTTACCTATATTAAGTTTTTCGTTGGATGGCAAATATGAAATTTAATTAAACATCAATTGGTTTTAGAGTATTCCTTATCCCAAGGAATTCGATGTTAAAACTGGAAAACGAACGTCTGTGAGTATTGAAGTGTAAGTGCTTTGTAATGTGCGAGCTGGCATCAATCCAGCCGCTGACCCCATTAGGCGTTGTCTAACTATTGATCTTGTTTCCAGTTTTATACCGAATCACAGGTAAAACTACATATTTAGCTTCCTAGTAAGGTAGTATTTCCCCTCATATACTGTGGCTATTTCACTGTACTTAATAATAGTTATGTCATGCATTTTATCAAAGTTGGTTCTCCCTGATGTAAAAACTGATACTCACTTTTCTTCAAGATATAGCAATCAACCTTGTTACAATAATCGCTGTCACAGCAAGCATCGCATATAGATTGGCCATTTGCTACCTCTCGGCCTGGATGACCCACAACATCATTGGCGGCTGAGTTCTGGCACAACTGAGATAATATATACATATGTATATTATATATAAGAAACAATTGGCATATAAGCAATAACGACAATGCAGACAAAAACATTTGTCAAATTTTATGTATGTAATAGTAATATTAAATCAATATTTGTATCGCACCTAAGACAGATAAACCATTTTAATCACCCATGCTGGATCTTTTTTCTCGTCTGATCTGTCTGGTACCTTAAGGTGACATTTAGCGGATTTTCACACGGTGATTTATTCATCTGGTCGTTAACATCTTTAAATGGACAAGATGCTTTATAAATATTATGTTTGTCGTTATTGTTTTTGATGTCCTTAGATATCTGATGTTGTAGATCAAATATAATCTACATGGTGCGTTTTCTCCTTTTTTTTACGCGGGAGCCTTCGAATGTTGCTTAAGAAGTGAAGATGTCATATTTATTTGAAACCCCAAATAGGATACTTGTAGTATTAAGCTAAAAAATATTACGAACTTAGAGGTGCGAGAAACAAAGTCATTTACCTGTAACTGAGCAAGATCGGGTTATCTCAGTCTCGGGCTTAGATTTATAGAATATCTAACCCCTTCGGGGTCTGATAGGGGAATCCCAACTTGAGGTGGGGAATTATTAAGTTCCCAAACACATGGTTTGACCTGTACGATTTCATATTATTTAATAGAAATACCGGTAATTATAAATCAAAGTGTATCATACTCAATGATATTTGATAATTTGTTAACTAGTCACTTACATGTTTGTCTTGACATCCAAACGAGTAACGAAGTGAAGAATATTCGATGTGTATACCAGCATAACAAACCTGTAACAATTCGAGGGAGATAATCCGAGCTCAACTTAAACATAGAAGTACAAGAAAAAGAAAAAAATGATATTCACACAGTACAGAGAACGTTTAAAATCACTTGAAATAATTTCAAGTTAAATAAACAAGGAAAACGAAGATAACACAAACATAAATCCCTCTAAATTTGGAAATGCAATGTTTTCTGTCACCACAAATTGCGCTCGAATTTTTTTTCATAACAACAAGTATGAATGATATGAATTAACCTTTATACGATGTAGCAGATGTGTCACCACGAAGTAACAATAACATATTGAGAACCAAATAACAATGAACAACGACAAATAAGGTTTTGTCATACTTCATCATAACATCCTCAATTGTAGGGATGATGCCTGTCCTACTACAAAATATTAGCTTTATAGGTCTAACCTTTCTATCCTGGCACGTCTCGTAAACCAGACAATCAGCTGGGGAAGTTACGGAGCTACATGATAAACATCTAAGCTGACTTGGTCCACCTGGAAACACAGATAATTCATAATGGAAATGTTAGTTGTTGCAATTATAACATTATTATTATTAATATACATGATCGTAAAGATACCTGCTTATAAGCAAGTTAACACTAAAATCATCTACTACAAGTTTTCATATACACAGTAATTGTAGAGGACATAAAAGTGCTGCAAAGAATGTTTCTTCTTAAACGACACATTACATTCGATCTATTGTCATGCCGGTAGATAAATTTCCCATTCATAGTTGAATTTTTTCCAGTTAGGATCGTTTAGAAGGATAAAACTGTTCTCTTGTACCTGCTTGGGTTCTTGCGAGGAAATGCAAAAAGTATACATTTTATTGTACTAAGCCACGTTTTCAGTGACTTCAATATTATATTATGTGATTTATTAAATGGTTAGTCTGCTATACAATAATGGGTATCACCAAGTTAGACAATATCGTTACACTATAACTGTTATGAAATATCTATATTTTTGTTGCAAAAATATGTCCTAGAGATACATGTTTCGATGTTTTTTACCAATAAATACAAATTACGGCCACTAAAGAACGTAATTGTATAAACCCCATTTCATTAAATAGCAATTCGTTCCATATGGTCAAAAGAATGCCAACTTCATAACATTGTGGGTTCCAATAACAAGAAACACCATCGTAGATCGTTCAAAGAGCTTAATTACCAAGAAAAATGTTTCTTCAGATTGTCTTGGATGAAATATTTTACACATCTATAGCTAAATTGCTAAATTTACTTGACAGCAGAACGAAATTGCTAAATTCGGCACATGCGAGGATAAAACGTTCATGTGTTCAAAACAAAAGGTAATCATCCGCGAATGTTGTTTAAGCATATGCATATGTAATTCGTTAAAAGTGCCTTGTAGGAAGATTGACTATAGCTTTGCATGTATTTTCTACGCACAGTTTCTTTTTTTTCGTTCTGCGCTGAACTCTTTTTGTGTTCTTTGTCCTAACATGCTAATTGAAATCTGGTTAAAGTGTCATATTTCTAGCAATCGACGGAAGGTTCACGGGACAAGGGTTTCAAAATAACGATACTTTTAATCATTATGGCGGAGATGTACATGAGTCGCGTATAGCTGTAATTAGCAACAACCTAGAACAGATCATTGTTGGTGAAGATTCATCATTCTTACAGTTTGGGGTCGCACAACGTCAAACGATATACAATTTGAACACGATGTGCTCACAGAGAAAAACATTAATAACGATTCGAGGTTCATATGTACCGCTTTGTCACAACCTAATTCGAAGGTCGTCTCAAAGAGGTTCAAAATGATTATCCGTGGTTATAAGACCTTTGCAACCAGCCAATATCTTTCTCAACTCCCCGGGGAGCACACAACCCGTATTACTCACAGCTAGTATTCTACAATTCACGCATTGCCAAACCACGAATTCATATACAGCTGAGTAGACTAGAATAAGCGTAGTAAAGTATCTTGCTCAAAGATACAATACAGTGCCGTGCCGTGACTCGAACACGCAACTCCTCGGACACGAGCATGCCGTCCTATACCTGTGGTATGTATCGTATTTGATGTATCTTAGGAAACGGCCTGTGGATAAATACGGTTTCGTATTTAGTCTTGTATATTTCTTCATCAAGGAAATTTGTTATATTTAAGCCTAATTACCATGGTTGTCTATTTTCTAACAGTAATAGACCTATCGCATACTGAATTTTAAAAAACAACCTTAATCGTGTATACTGTAGTTATACGGTCATATACATGTAAGTACTGTATGCATATATGAACTGTTAACAAAGTATCTTTACCTGTGACCAGTTACCTTACAATTACCAGATAATGGGTAAATATTTTGATTACTAGAAAACCGTGAAGGGAGCGTGAAATTTTCACACAAAATGTAACAGACAAAGTCAACACCTGTGGGTCCGGGTGTGCTTTCATAACTATCAATCGCCAAAACAATCTCATCAGCTATTTACTCAATTCGATTCATTACGGATAACAATGTGGAGTACTGTACCTGACAATACTGCCCCATTATTGATAGTGTTACAGTCAGTTTAATCATATGTAACGTGCATAGAAAAAAAAATATGAATAATAAAATATTCCGATCGGATATATTAAACACGTATACCATGAACCATATTCCCCCTAAAATCTTCCGGATTGCTTTCATTCCTTAAAATCGATCAAAAGACATTTATCGCGCACTTGTGTGCACGTTTTCTCCCACAATGGGTTGATCGATCGTTAAGTCGCACAGTTGTGCACACTATGTGCGGAGAATGTGCGCACGGTAATTTTGGTGCGGTGCGCGATTCAACAACTGTATTAAATATATATGGAATATAGCGTTAGATATACATACCTGGATTAAGACCACAAAGAGTGTCCTGGCAGTGAGGTCCTGTACAACATTTTCCACACAGTGATATCGATCTTTTACCAACCGCACCAGCTGAGAGCGATTGCATGATCACGCAAGCCTGCAAATACAGATTAAATTGAGTATTAACGAAAAACAATCTGAAATGATTTATAGATGATGAGTAAACAAGAAACAATGTTTTGAGAGGATGATATATAATAAAGCTGATGAGAGAAATAATAGAAATGAGTTATGCTTAATATAAAATAGTTGTGTATTTATAACATTACTAATTTATTGAAAAGAATGGCTTTGGACATACTTGAAAGAATAACATACATTGTATATGATTGAAATCTGCTTCAATTACATGCATTTCAACATTATTCCATATGCGATTGTAATGTCCCGAATGACGTAATTGAGTTCACTCGTTCCCCCTTTTCTGCAGACTAATTTTCCCGTATTGTCCTCATGACAATGCGCGAGAAAATATATGTGTTCATGTTATCCTAGGAAGATATGGGAAGAGTACACTGTGTTTGATACACATTTATATGAAAGAACACACTAATAAGCTGCATACATGATAACTGGATCCTTAGATTAAACTCGTATTCAAGCAGCCAACCCCAAAATTTGAATCTTGTTTAAAGAAAGTTTCTAAGGCATATAAAAGATAAACAGTTGTAGCTCTTGTTAAATATTATAAAACAATAGGACATCACAATTCCTTGTAATAGTTACTTTAAACCATGCACACCTATTAAGGAAAATAAGGATCTTGAAATTTTAGTCTGCAAACACATTTTACTCTAAATTATTTAATCTGGCCTCTGACGTTTAGACTTTCAAATTATTTTGAATACATTTATGAATTTCAACACTTTAACTAGCGAATACTAGTGGTCGCAAATTCTGTGCATATCTAAACCAGTTACAATTGTACATCCCTCAAGTTATAACCCATTCTACGATAGAAAATTAAATATACTGCGTACAAGTGTGTTCATGCAATTCCTTTTTTTAATATTATCCAGTTGGGTAAATTATCCCCGATTAAACATAGGCGGTATTTTTTTATAAAATGTAGTTTTTTCTCTGATTTTCCACGTATTATATAGGTTCCTTATGGGGTTTCTCTTTCTAAGCAGTAACGAAAAGATGCTCGTAGATACGAAAATAATGCTTTTTGACATTTGCACATCTAAAGTAATCATATCTTATACAAATTTTCTTTCATTAAAACAAAAGTTTGTAAGATGGCTTTTGTTATAAACTGTTCTTCGTGTCTGTAGTCGTTAAAATAAGTTTATATGTATGTTATATATGTAAGTTAATAATTAGAGAAAATTAAGGAATATTTGCGACGGGTAAAATGGCTTTACACTTTATTTAGGAAACTCCATGTACATAGATATTTCATTGAATTCATGTACACTTCTATGATGACATCGTCCGACTCAAACACACATCTATATTGAACATTTAATTATAAAAGCCCCCATCCCTCGAAAAAAATGAAAAAAAAAATGAAAAAAACGACAAAAACACAAAAAGTAGAAAGGAAACAAAAGACTTACCGTATTTGACCTACACCCAGCGTTGAACACGACCTCATTCGAATCGGTGACAACCTTTTCCACGAAACATTGCTTGGGGAAAATAAATCATGACATGTACAACCATTTTTCCGATATCAAATATTCTGAAGACTACTCAACCAGATTATCACAGACAAAGTAAACATTAGAGAAAAAAAACGATATCCATGTTTTCATTAAGACTCAAGACTATCTTTAAGCATTGTCTCGCAAACATCATGAAACAAAACTGATTTTTAGCTCACCTGGCCCGAAGGGATTTGAACTAAAATTGTTTTAGAGTATATTTGGTTAAAGGGATTTTATTTCTGTATAACGGAGAATGTTGCCCCCTCTTGCGACAGAAATGCGGGACCAAATAGTGGGTAACAGGTAGATCTTTGAAAAAGTCTTCTTCTCCTCAACCAATGAAAGGATTTTGAACATTTTTTTTAAAGAGCATCTTTGGACAAAGAAGGCTGAATTTTGTTTAAACATAAGGTGTGGTGTACCTGGGGGCAGAGGAGTGAAATAGAGCAAAGCAATTCCCCTTCTGTGAAAAATAAGGGATTTAAAAGATGAAGTCTGAAGAATGCTTAGGTTAAACATACTCAATGTGTACAGATCGAGGCTCTAGCTTTCCGCTTTGGGGCAAAGGGGTGCACACGAAGCCCAATAAGGAAATAGGGGAAAATTAAAAATTATTCCTGCATTTTTTATTAATGAAGGGATTTTACTCAAACTTGTTTTAGTGCGTTTTTTGGAAAAAGAGATTTTGATTTAAGTTTTGAACGGCGTACTCCTTTGATAAACCTGTGTAAAATATCTGTTGAGCTGTTAAGGCACATGTGCCTCTTGTATGAACTTTAATGGGATAAACGATTCAGTTGCATTCAAAAGTATCTACAGTCTGTATGCTTGTACCGTTTGACGAAAAAGACATTCATTTGATATAACACAAGTGACCTTATCACTTCGTATTGATACACTACAATGACGTAGCATAGGGCGTGCTTGGTTCACAACCATCCATGAAGATTTGCTTTTCTAAAATGAACTAATATTAAACATGATTAGATTGATTTTAAAGCTACACATAAGTTTGAAAAATGCATAAAGTATATGATAATTATATATTTGACTTCTAAAAACTCTACAAACTAAATTTTGAAAATGGAACTATATTTCTTTGGTTTTGTTGTTATGCTGTTGCTAGAACCCAAGCGAATGTTGTACATTTCCCAATGAACATACTCTGTTGTTCTCTATACTGAAATAACTGCCATCGCTATTTATGAATAACCAAAAATTACCGGTTTCTGTTTACTTATGCTGGCATCACAAAATTCAAAGCAATTAAAAATGTAAATATTAGGGTTGGAATCTTTTATGGAACATTCATGAATTCATAACACGATTTATTGCATATGTCATGAAAACAAATGTTGTTATGACCTCATGATTGGTCCTTAAATAAAACGCACTGAATATCGTTTCATACCGACATAAGAAATTAAAATGTCTTCGATGTTATCTACATGAACATTATCTGTGTTCAGTCTATGCCGTATACCTCGCTAGCAGGACAGGCCACTGTGGTCTCCTGACAAACTGCTAAACTCCCTTCATTACTGCATTCCCAGCATCTTTGATCGCACTTCACTGTCAATCAATTAAAAAATAACGTTATAATCCAATATTATCATTGAAGGAATATAAAATGCCCGCATGAACACTAGTACTATTCTGTATGGTAACAATGCATATTCATATGACTATTAATATGATTAAAATAAAAGTTAATTAATATTAATAATAATGTGAGGTTCTTATATAACGATTTATCACAACCTAGTTCATAGGTTGTCTCAAAGCGGTTCTCAAATTATTAACCGTGGTTACAGGGCCTTTGCAACCAGCCAATATCGTTTTCAGCTCACCAGGGAGCATACAGTCGGAGCTGCCATTTCGGCTCTCACCGCTAGCATTTTTTTATTCTAGCACTGCCAAACCACGTACTAATTTACAGCTGAGTAGACCGGAACAAACGGAGTAAAGTATCTTGCTCAACGATACAATACAGTGCTGTGCCGTGAGTCGAACTCGCAACCTTTCGGTCACGAGCCCGGTGTCCTACCACTAGACTACCGTACCTCCCCAATATAAACAATAACAGATATGCTAACTTTTACCGGTTCATAGGTCGACAATAACATACTATTTGCGTTTCAGATGGGTACTTTACTACCAGTATTTGGTCAGTTATTATGGTAGCGACGTGCTAACAAGATAAACAAAAATTACTTATGTTACCAAGACAATTTGATTGCTATCAACATAAGAACATGGCAATATTGATGTTACCGTCATATCAACAAGGCAATATTACCGTTACTACTATGGCAAAAACCATTATTATTGTTATACCGTCATGGCAACGAGACAATATTATTGTTACCGTCATGACAGCGAGGCAATACTACTGTTACCGCCATGGCAATGGTTCTGTTGACATCATTGCATTTGTTTAAATTGTTGTGTTAATATGACAAAGATATTTTTAAGACTGCATAATTTTACAAAAGTGAATAAGCAAGGAAGATAGCATTAATAAATACTTACCGAGAGTAACAACAGACAGCCAAATGACAACTTCTGTCGGAATCAAAAACAATTACATTTCAGGAACTGGTAAGAAAATGGTTCTGTCTCGTTGGCAATTATTTAATCCTTATAACATAACGATTGATACACTGTGCTTGAGTTGTAGCTAGACCGCTGATATTTGATTCAATATAACCCGTATAAACCGGGCTTTGTGTACTCAGGATCCCTGGCTGTATCGGCTTTGGTATTAGGTTCAAATGTTTTTTTGTCTAGAATTGCGTGTCTTTTCATCCCTGTATACTAGAAACCAAGCGTTGCGTACTTAACTTATCATGTAAATCATTCCTAATAAACACTTTTCATAGCAGCTGTTCAATTTCTCTAGAACTGTTAAATAGTTGCGTAAACGTTAAAAAGTAATCGTTATCTGCATTGTAGTCACCTGGATCTAAATACATTACACGCATGCTCTTGCACACAGGGAAGACCGTCCTTAAATGACCATAGCTGTCAATAGGACGTTTAACAATACTAAACAAAACAAAACAAAACTTAACAAGGTTTGGCTTTATGCACAAACAAAGTACTATCAAACGTGTCGCAACGTTTTAAGACCGACTGATCCTTTTTTCTGTTTATGACTTAGTGAGCGTACTGTTTATGTGTGTAACGATAAGACCACATTGACATTTTTTTCTGATTGTCATTAAGCTAATTTTTTCTCTGATCAGTTTGCAAAACTTGAGAATGTACTACAATTGTAATACGATTCCATCATTAATCCTTGTAATATACCTCAACATTTTTTGCCCTTTCTCTAATTAAACCGTCAGCTTCGACGATGATACTTTTTTATTTAACTAGTTATGGGGTTTCCTGTACTTATAAAACGGATTACGACTCGGTTATATCAATAAATTATTGATATGAAATACTGTATGATTAGGTGATAAAATAACCACATCCTTTTTTCTAAGATTTAGCAAAGATATCTTAATTAGGGAAATCAGTTCGGTGCAAATATTGAAACGAAATGAGTTATGTACAGATAAATTTTAAATGTTTTTGTTAAAGTATACACGTAACAAAAAAAATCCAATAAATCGACAGATAAAAAAAAATCACGAAAAGACAAATATTGCGAAGAAAGTTCATTTCCTTATCGAATTGTAAAATTATTGTCATTTGATATAAACTTGAAAGAATATTTTTTTTAAACTTTACAGAGTCTTATTAAAAGAAAAATCACAGAAAGAAACTCTGAATTATGAAATTCGGTGTGTACTAAATGTTAGGAATATTTGATTACAATGCAAATATGTTACAAATCCTCAATATAATAAAAAGCCTGTTAATTTAAAATTTTAGTACGAAAGTTCCATATGGTGGAAACGCTAACTAAGTCAGGCCTTCTGCACCAAACAGCTTAAATTCAAACTTATTTTTTTTCTTCCTTTTTCTTGTTATTTTGAACCTCGATAATTGAATGCTCTGATAGTTCAAAATTTGAAACCTGCAGAAATGTTACTGAAAAATAAGAAGACTTGACTTACCCCGCAGCATTGTTCTTGAGTTTTGAATACGTGTCTGAAGTCTACTTCGTGATTTAAGAAACGTAGATAAGAAGAAAGTGCAATGCAAGTATAACCTTTTTTGAAATATAGATAAGATATACGACCGCAGAGTATGTTCTTGTGCAGGTTCGGGCCCACATAATTTAACATAATTATGTAAGTTTTGGGACTTATAGAGTCTATCATATGTAGGAATTGATACTAATAGTATATTATATGTAGGTATGGGTACAAAAAGTTTTCAAAATAAAAAAAACTTTAAATGCAATAAAAAATAAATTCAATTTTTAGGTCACCTGAGCTTTAGCTCAAGTGACCTATTGCTATCCGTTTTCGTCCGTCGTCGTCCGTCGTCCGTCGTCCGTCGTCCGTTAACATTTTACATTTCAAACTTAAAGTCAAGTTCTGCTGGGCCGATTGAACTGAAAGTTGGTAGGAATGATCGCCTCATGGTCCTGACAAAGTGTTGTTATTTTTCGGGTCGATCAGAAATCCAATATGGCCGCCACGGCCGCCATTTTGAAAACCTATTTCAAACTTAAAGTCAAGTTCTGCTGGACCGATTGAACTTAAAGTTTGTAGGAATGATCGACTCATGGTCCTGACAAAGTGTTGTTATTTTTCAGGTCAATCATAAATCCAATATGGCCGCCACGGCCACCATTTTGAAAACATATTTCAAACTTAAAGTCAAGTTCTGCTAGGCCGATTGAACTGAAACTTTGTAGGAATGATTGACTCATGGTCCTGACAAAGTGTTGTTATTTTTCAGGTCGATCAGAAATCCAATATGGCCACCACAGCTGCCATTTTGGTAAACTATTTCAAACTTAAAGTAAAGATCTACTTGGCCGATTGAACTGAAACTTTGTAGGAATGATCGAATCATGGTCCTGACAAAGTGTTGTTATTTTTCGGGTCAATCAGAAATACAATTTGGCTGCCATGGCCGCTATTTTGCTACTAAGTTCTAATAGGCCGATCTCACTTAAAATTGGTCTAGGAATGATCAGCTCATGGTCCTGACAAAGTTAAGTTAACATTATACTATTTTTTACTCAAATTGGTACATATTTCAACAACAAAAATAAATACTATAGACTCAGGTGACCGTTAAGGCCCATGGGCCTCTTGTTTCGTATTTAAACGAGTAACCAAATTTTCGTATTTGTATGCTTTAAGCGATATACAAATTATCGTGTTGCTTATGAAGTTACTGCTGAAATATTATACGGTTACTACCAATATTGCAGGACTTTCCAAGTTATATGGAGAACACCTGACCAAAACGCCTTTTTTTATTTCCCTTTTTCGTCTACAGAGGTGTTCACTTACTTCTTTTCATCAAGCACTGACATTTTATATTCATACACAATTGAATTTAACACCTAATCATTTATAAGAGGTAATACGAAAATAAGCAAAATACTTACCGTATTTGACCTACACCTAGCGTTGTACTGAAATTATTTATTTTGATTATGAAATGGTTGTTGTTGCACACCCAATAAGTGTTTCTATGTGACGTTTCGATGACTAGTACGGTATGTACTCTCTCACATTCATTAGACAAATGACCAGTGAAGTGTATGCACACAAAGGAGTAAAATGTGTACGAGTTGTCCCAAAAAATCGATGTCGATTCGGATACGCTGGAAACGTATGTGATAAAACTCGTACATATTTTACACCTTTGTGTGCATACGTTTCATTGGTCATTTGTCTGATGAAGGTGACAGTGTACATATCGTACTAGTAATCGAAACGTCACATAGAAAATTGTATTGGTTGTGTAAAAAGAACTTCTCATAAACTTAGTGTTTTATATATATATATAGGAACTGGCCCTTATTCATACAATTGAATATGTATAAGGACATCAAAGTGCCGCAAGGAATTGGTTTCTAAAACGACCCATTGGAACTTTTGTGGTGTCGAAAGATACGTTTCCCATTCAAAGTTGCATTTTTTTGTCAGTTACACGGACCGTTTAGAAAGATAAAACTGTTTTCTTGCACTCGTTTTATTCATTCATATATGTATGCCTCCAAACCTGAAGAGTTTTATGAAAAACTTAATTTAAATATATATTGGGTATAAGAAATTAATACAATTACAAAATAAAGTATAATGACTAAACAGAAAAGCTGGTTGAATGATACAAACTCATACATTTAACGATTGCACAGCTTTCATTCAGTAAAATATAAAAAAGGTTATTTACAGGGTCAGAAGTTTTCTCTACAAAAATGCAACAGTCTCGTACAAAAGACGAGAAAAGATCGCCGTCTTCTCCTAAAATTCCTCGAATCAGACCAAGAGGAGATCCAAGAAAGGTAGCTATTTGAATATCCCGACTCGCCTGGTCCAGTGCAACGTAAACATAAAAAGAGTAGTCGTTGACATTTTTGGAGAAGATGCTATCGCGTAAAGCTAACATGTCTTCGCCAGCGAAGTCCAAGTTATTATGTGCAACTGCATCGACTACAAACACATTGCATTGTACACATGCTAATTCACAATCTGGAGAAATAATCAGAGTTTTGCAACATCAGCGCATGTTCTACAAACGTAGGAAAAACGTTTAGATAAATACCAAATAGTGGACGTTTTCAAGATTGTTTAGGAGGAAAAACATTTTTTTTACGAAGGCCAACAATACTTCATGTTAGAGATATTGATGAAAGATTTTCCAAACATCTGAAAAAAAACCTTCTCCACATTGAAAAATTCCAAAACATTATCTTCAAAATAAATCGTGTACCTAGTCTACATAAACCAGCAAAACATCGAAGTTAGGCTAATTCAACCTCGAGGTGTATTGAGGTAATGCCTAATATGCTGAGAACGATATCTGCCTCTGAGACAACTTCATTGCCGAGAAACCAGCTCCGAGTCGTCTTTAAGAAAGCAGTTTTACTTTCATTAAAGACAATGACAACATACTTAGGTGCATTGTATTTGAATCTCCATTTAAGTATAGTAGTGGTATCCATGAGATTGTCCAGACCACGTTTACAAGAAATAACAACGTAATATCGTCAGCTTGAGTTGGACAAGTTACATTCTTTGCAGCTCACATATCATTTAACAAATCATTTATGAATACTGTATATAACCACGGGGAGATAATGCTTCATTGAAGCGTACCTTGGCAGACTTTGAACTAATCGGAAACGAAGCCTTGGTGAAAACAGCATCAAACATTTGTTTCATATAAAGAAGCAATACTATGGATATACTTTGATTTGAAGCCGATTCCGGCGAGTTTATAATAGGCCAGTATGCCATGCGGAGTCAAATACTTTGGCAGCATCTAGGAAGCAAGCAGGCAATTTACTGTTATTGTCAGAAGCATACGGAACAGACTTGTGGACTAAGTAAGAAGTCATCGTACTACTGACATTCTTTGAAAACCGTTTTGGTACATATTAGTCTTTAAGAATTGTTTTGAATCCAGTCGCACAAGTTATAATTTCTTAAATACTTTTAAAATAACAGATAGTAATGAAATGGCACGAAAACTATTTGGATCACCCTTATGTTTGTTGTGACTTTTATACAGTGTACAAATCAGACCTTTTGTAAACAGAGATGGAACATACTTTAACCTGCAGAAGCGTTAAAATAAACACATTAACAATTGTATAAGGCGTCGTTAGCATTTATCAAAAGTTCATTAACAATATGATCATATCCAGCTTCTTCGCCCACAGGGAGTTTTTGCAGATGAACTTTACCTCATTAAAAACATTTATCAAAGCAGTTGTTTTCCAAAACATGATTATCCTGAATACATGTAACAAATTCATCGATTATTGCTTTAAATTTTGCATCGAAATATCCTCTAGAGGATTCGGAAGTAATATCTGCAAAATACTTTCCCCAGTGGAAAGCTAGGCGAGCATGATCTCTGATAACTTCACCTTTAAATTTCATTTCAGCTCTAGCAAACCCCGAAGTGTAAGTACAACTTTTTCTAACAAGAGACTATCACTTCTTTTGGTAAACGTAAACACAGCTTTCAATTTCGGTGTTTAAGTCTATACAATATGATCATCTTATATCTGTCCTAAATAAGCCGTTTGCATCTTTGTAGCTTCGAAATGTGACTGGGTCCGTGTATTACGCAGCCAACCTTGAGACCCAAATATGTCGACCTCTTCACATGTTTTGATGAAGATCTTTGAGTTTGTTGTTTCACTAGGGTTTTAAAAAGACCTGCGGGGGTTATGTGTCAATTTTTGCCTCATTAAAACTAAAAAAAAAATGAATTTCTGGTATAAACATCATATTGGTTAATTGCGGTTACATGTATTGGTGAAGGTTTTTTTCTAATGCGCATGCGTAAATGCCATACCATAGCAACAAAATTGCGTTGCTATTCCGAAATAGCCAACATATGTGTTTTTGGACAATAAGTACGCCGAAACCAAAGCCTCCGCATATGACAAACAAAAAATCTTTTCTACGAATGAACACTTGTATGACAATGTTTAAGCTTGTCAAATAATTTTGTCTCTCTTCGTAATGCCTTATCTCCTAAACCAGTTGTCGAAAGAACCTGAAATTTTATATTCGCGTACGTCATTTATTCCAGATTACGAAAATAAGAACTAATTCTAAATTCCTGTTGAGGCCAGAAATAACCCTTAACTCCCCCTAGTCCTTTGCAAAATTAACATTTCGACAAGGTACATCCTGATGATTATTTATGAGTATTTATCAACTTCATCTTTAGTATCAAGATGCAGTAGGGTATTCAAAGAGGAATCGTCGATACGTGCAACAAGATCTACGCGGTAGTTGTCAACATTTTTGGAGGCTCCCCTGGATATCTACTTAAAAGAAATGCGTGTGTGTTTATCACAGTAATTTTCACCATGAACCGAATCAGGGGAAACCATTTCACATACCAACGGCCTTTTGTTTGACGCGTCAATATAATCGCCATCCAAGATGGAACATTCGCTCACTAGGTCTAAATGAGAATGTAACGGACTTTTACAGAGGCTACAGGTTGACAGCGCATACAACTGTAAATGGTCAAGGTATTTTTGAAGGAGCCTGCCGCGTTGATTTTGATAACCGGGAATACGCAAGCCATGTAAGCGGGCATTGAATTCCCCCATGACAATTATAGACCAATACAGGGAAAATGTTGTCCACAGCTCGTCAAGCTTTTGGATATACTCCTTTAATAAGTCTGAACCATATATTGATGTACATGTGAAGGAAGATAAACTTGAAGAACATGGAGTAATTTGGAATCCAGGACGAGCTTGATTATGGCAATCCTGCCATCAGTAGAATTCCCGATCGTAACGTGATCATTAAGTCTCTGTGTCACATCAAAGCGACACCTCCTTCTCGATATCGATGATCAGCTTGTGGAGCCAAGGACAAGTCTACAATTGCTAGGGAGTGATAGTTCTGATGAACACTCTTGAAAAGATGTAGATTATTTTCGAAAAACCAGTGTTCCGCTTCTCCACAAATGTTAACGCGTTCCCCGAATATTCGACATTACGAGGAGGACGATATGAAATAACAGGAGACGAACGGCAAATCTAGTTGATCCCACCATCGAGCTTTGAGGCATTATCGTAACCGTAGAACCGGTTGTTAGAGACCCATTTTCGGCATCGGATATCCTTTGGCCAGAAGTTTTCCTCTTTCTTTTTGTGGATACATGTATTAGACGAAATGACGTTAACTCGTGCAGAGACGCAAATCCTCACTGTGTGCGGAGGATGTGCGCACACCGTATGCGCGATGTGCGCACGGTAATGTTGATACTTGTACGACCCAACAACTGTATAAATTAGATGTGGAATATGACGTAAAGTAGACTCATATGTATACTTGGCGTAAAACCTAAAAGATTGTCCCGGCATTGAAGTCATGTACAACAATTTTCACACAGTGCTATCGATCGTTTCCCAGCCGCACCACCTGGCAAGCCTGCAAATAACAATTAAATTAAATATTAATGAAAAGCAATTTGGAATGACTTTTTATGATGTGTAAAACAAAAAACATTTTGGGAGAGGATGAATGTATAATACAGATGATGATGAAAATATTAGAATCGAGTTGTGCTAAATAAAATATAGATGTGTATTTATGACATTGCTAGTATATTGAAAGGAATGGCTCGGGAAACACTTGAAAGATTAACATATATGATTGAAATCTGCTTCCATTACACGCGTTTCAAAATCATTCCAATTGTAATATCCCAAAAGACGTTTTCGCTGATTTTCCATGTATAATGGAAGACTGTAAGGTGGATTTTGTTATAAATTGTTTTTCGTGTCTGTATTTTCTAAAATTAAGTGATATGTATGTTTGATGGGTAAGTTAGTAATAAGAGAAAATTAAGGAATATTTGCGACAGGTAAAGTTCATTTACAATTTGTTAAGAAACATACATAGATGTATGTACATAGATAATTCATTGAATTCATGTACAATTCTATAATGACATCATCCGACTCAAACCTACATCTGTATTGAAAAATTAATTATATAAAGCCCCCATCCCTCAAAAAAACAACCAAACAAAAATAAAAAATCGGCCAAAAACTTGAAACTAAAAAATACAAAGGAAAATACTTACCGTATTTTACCTACACCCAGCGTTGACCTCATTTAAATCGGCGACAACCTTTTCCACGAAACATTGCTTGGCTCTTTTTCATACTCTCATACTGTATTTCTTTCTTTTTTACCTCAATTTGTTACACTCTCGTTTTAAACACTTCTCACACGGAGGTAACAACAAAAATTAGCACGGAAATATTGTCCAGTTTCCGGATTCATTAGTTATGTGTTTTCATGTATTTCCGCTGTTTATTGTTCACTGACAGTGCGAAGGATTATAGAATGAATAAAAGTGGTAATTATTATATTTAAGTGAATGTGAAAGCTAATAATATATATTGAACCTAATCAGGGAAAACAGTTCGGTGCAATATTCAAATAAGTCAATATTGAATATTGAACCGAAATGAGTTATGTACAGATACATTTTGAACGTTTTGTTAGAGTATACACGTGACAAAATGAATTCCAAATTAATCGACAGATAGAAATAATCACGAAAAGACAAATATTGCGAAGAATCTTTATTTCCTTATAGAATCGTAAAATTATTTTCTCTTGATATAACCTTGACGAAATCAAATTTGTACAGAGTCAAATTATAAAAACATCACAGAAAAAACCCTCAAAATTAATAAATTAGGTGCGTACTAAATGTTAGGAACATTTTATTAAAATACAAATATGTTACAACTCCTTAATATAATAAAAAGCCTATTAATTTAAATTGTAAGTACGAAAGATTCATATGGAGGAAACGCTCACTTTGTCATGTCTTCTGCACCAAACAGCTTCAATTCAAAATTGCTTATTTTTTCCGTTTTCTTGTAATTTTGAACCTCGATAATTGAACGCTCTTATAGTTCAAAATTTGAAACTTGAAGAAATATTGATAAAAGGCTACACTTAACCCGCAGCACCGTTGTTGAGTTTTGAATAAATATCTGAAATCTACTTCGTGATTTAACCAACATAGATAATAGGAAAGTGCAATGCAATATAGATAAGATATACGACTGTTCTTGTGCAGGTTTTTTGGTCTTCATAGTTTAACATAATTATGAAGATATGAGGACGAAATAAGTTCATTGTATGTATTTTTGCGGGACTGATAGGGTCTATGTAGGTATGGGGACTAATAGTCTATTATATTTAGGAATGGGGCTTTAATACATATATGTACTTAAACAAATGTAAATATGTTGACGAAGCCCATTATAATGTATTATGTAGGTTAAGGAACGAATGGAGTTCATAATTTGGAGGTATGCGGCATAAATATATTTTAACATATGAAGATATAGGGACGATCATACCATCATATCAAGGTTTTAGGAATTAAATAGAGAATCTTTCATGAGTGTGCTTGTCATATAAAATGTATTGCACAGTGCAAAGTTGTTCTTTTTTTGAACAGTTTGTATTATAATGGAAATACTTAAACCAAAATAAACATTTCAAATTCATTCAATATCGAAAGCATTGATGGCCGTATGACACATTCATATAGATCATGTATGTGATAATACAGAATATTATATGAAGGTATGGACACTAAAACAGTTCATCATTCACTTGTGGGATCGCACAACATTACTCGATGTGCGGTATACGCACGATGTTAGCACGATGTGCGCACCATGTTCGAACGATAGAATACTAGACAAACACAATATTTTAACTTAATCTTTATGCTTATCTATAAATGTATTTAATTCAAAACGTGCTTTGTCATGTAAATTTATCAAGGAAATCAATTGACGCGTGTAATACAAACATTGACTTGGTCCCGTACAGACACACAGGTAAACTTTGTACACGAACCTGACGATAGTTGCTGTAGGGATGGGTTGGTGGATGTACACAAGTTAGGCCTTTTTTGTTTACATAATGAGCATACAGCCAATTAACGACCACCTCTCAGTGTCCGACACAGGTCAAGGAAACTCCAGGTCAGTAATCGACATGTTATTTACCTGATTTGTTATCCGAGAGCCAAGCCCTATTCTGTACAGTTTATATGAGTAATACTGTAGATGTGTGTTGATGATTTGTTGGGACCTCGTTTTGATAAATACAGCTAATGGCAGTCCTCAGTGTTGACCATGTTTGTTGTTGTCTGCAAGAACCCAAAATATCAACAATGTGAAGTATTTTTCAGTAATGATGTTTCAGAGATAAAGTAATATTGGAGAAAGGTTTCCAATAAATGGTTGGATTTTTTTGAAAAATATGACCAGGAAAAAGATAAATTAAAAAACCTGTTTTCATTTGATAATATCCTCCCGTCCACCTGACAAAAGATATATACTGTAATATTTCATAACCTGATTTACTTCGACAAGTTAAGGTGATTTAACAATCGACTTGTAGCTAATGAAAGGAAATAAACAATCAAAATTGGGGTATATTATCAATGTTTAATCGCGTCTGAAATTCTCACGTTTATAAAAGTCGGCATCAGTTCCGCGCTAATACAAGAAGACAAACACGAACATATCGCAGTCTCCCAAAATACACACACATACACTACACGCATGCATCTTGCACACAGGGGAGGCCGTCCTTAAATGACCTTAGCTGTTAATAGGACGTTAAACAAAATCAAACAAACAAACAAACAAATACTCACGTTTTCAGATAAATGCTTTCAATTGATGCTTCCACTGAAATTAGAGCAGTATACTCAAGTGAAAAGCAGTGTTTCCTCTCACATTAGGACCTCTCTCGTGCTACCATCCGAGCCAACAAAAGTGAATAATATTATTTGACAATTTCTTTTGATAATTATTGTCATATATATTAAGTGTATCAGCAATAACAACTACACTGATTAACCTGTGTTCGCTGCACAGTTCATTCACGCAGTATTTTGTGTAAACAGCATATTTTAGGATCCCTGCACCACTGCCAAAAACTCGTACTTTATACGATGACTTTTTGTTCCGACTTTAATAAATAATTTCCCGAAAACAAATCCTTATTGAACTTTATTAAAATTTATTTTGAAATAAGTCCTAATTATGATAAAATATAGCGTCTCAGTGTATTTACACGATTCAGTTTTCATTTACAAATTGATTTTGATAATTTACATGAATGTTGTGAGTTAAAACAAAAAATGACTGAGTAGGTTTTTCTTATGATATTATAGGATATATTCTGCGCTCTCTCCCCACCGAAGTAATACTTTATAAATCACTACGAAATAGTCCCGCTTTGGCAGTTTTCCTGGAGTTAATAAGTTGAAACGACTCAAATAATGAAAGGGTACTAACTCAACCCTAGTTGTAGCCGTGGAAAAGAAAATTTGGCCTAAAATGTATCTAATAATTTAACCCGTGGAATTGTAGGCTATTTATTTTACTTTTTTATTTGAAAAAAAACTTCTTTCGTGTGTAAAAAAGGATAAATCATAAAAAATGTAGCCTAAACGTGTTTCACATGTTAAAAAACATAGACAAACAGACAGCCTGGAAAGGGATACATATATGTAAAAATGTAAGATACATTTTTTTAATTTGAAATTATGACATTTGTAGCACAATACGTACATATAGATATACAGCACAAACACGTTTATCTGGCACAAGGATGGTGAGTCAATTTCTTAACTAATAAATAAACAGTTCAAAATATTCTTTTTTTAAATTGCAGGCTTTCATCTTGATTATATTTTGATAGATTCTGACGCGTTAAGATGGGATTAATAGATATCCATCTTCTTTAGCAGGCGGTGAGCAAACAGCAATTGGTCTGTAAACAGTTCACCGGGTAACTGGACCTGAAACATTCAGTGTAAACAATAGTGACATACTTATAATGTAACTACCGTGTTACGTCTCGTAAATCAAATACAGTAAACACAAACAATACCTTATGTTGTGATAATATACAACAGCTGATATAGCGCCCTACCTAACTAACATAACCCACTCTAAACCACTTTACAGTACATACATTTCAATTAATACAATAAGCATATACATTTATCAATACAATTTTGAGAAATTCACAGGAGCTTCGGATATTCATGTTTTTTATCAAATTATTTCGGCAAGGCTGAAGGAAATATGTCGATGTTTTAAAAGTGGGATATCAATCCAGTGAGTTCTTATTGTAACGGAAACCGTCTCATACTGCCTCTGTTGTCAGTCGGAAATGGTGTACAGGAAAGAATTTGTAATGGCCATAATACAAATAACTTGGGCATAAAAAAAAGAGAGGGACCGTTGGAATCACATTGGCGTACACCCATACATGTGTTAATCAATCAAGGGTCTCTTCGGCCATATTTTAATAACAATATACAGGTAAAACTAAAAAGTGTTACAGGCATCTACACATGCCCTCCAACGCTTATGTGAAGTTTCATAATTATCCGGCAGATCAGCTTCTGCGAGAACGCTCGGAAAGGGCTTGGCGTAAGAAAAATAAAGAAAAAGGAGAAGGACGAAAAATAATAAAACGAAACGCAGCTGAAGAGTTAGGTCCCCTGATTTGCTTGAGAGACTAAAATACATGTTAACATATAGTATTCCTTCTTTCTACACAGGCGAATGTAACAAGAATAGCAAATGAAACAGTAACATTAATGCGTATGTTCGCATAAGCTTTGTTTGGAACTAATATTTCACTCTATTGATTGACACGGCTTTTCCTACAAGCTCAAAGGTTAGATCGTAATATCGAGGGGCCGTTGTTTTTGATATTGGCTACGTGTAACAATTTAAGATACATCATGCCAATATTTTCTTGATGACGTCACTTTAATTTGTACGTCGTAATGTTCCTTGCCAAACACTTGACTTTTGTCCTTGCAATTTTCTGATGTTTTACCTTGATTCATGATAAAAAAAAACGTATTTCTACGTCTGATTTAACCATTTTGAACTTATCTTATATTTTTGTGAATATATAGTTGAATCGACCTGAAAAATAATAATGACATCGTTTTGGTCTTTGTAAATATCTCTATTTCAGGTCTATACGACCAAATATTCACCTCAATAAAAGTCTATAATTGATAAAAAAAACATACTTACATTGTTCCATTAGGCAAACTGGCTATGACTGGTCAACTGTCTGTATATCATACAAGCCGAGGCTATAGCAACTCCCTGTAAAATAAGAGTTTAATTGACCATGATAAATGGTGTCTGAAATTGACTAGATTGCATTAAAGTTGAAACGAGCTAGATAATGAAGATCCATGTACATGTATGGGAATCTAGTAGAACGATATGTTTGCAATACCACATATTGTACTATTTTGAATTCAACTGTAGAAATCGTGGAATAATACGAGGAGACCATTTTTTTCTAGCAAAACAAAATCCTAGATGAATATTTGTTTAAAAACAATACAATGCAAATAACAGTAATAAATTAACGACTAAGGGGGACAACTCTATGCCTTACATGCAGTGCACGTATAATTATTATAAAATGTACTATATGTGCATTGACTTGACAAGAAAATTAACACTGTAGCCATCACAATTAAACGACGGTTCCAAATAAATAAAGCCTGTTTTCGAAACCTCTATTAACCTACCTTGACCAACGATCTATTACCTTGCTATCCGTACAACCAGTAAAATAACTGTCATTTACGTACGTTTGTTTTTATTGTTATCATTGTCTAAAAAACGTCCGGGTTGGTTTTTTTCGAAATCCATATACATTCACATCGTGACTGACTTCTCTTCGGCATAGTGAAGCGTTCTGTTTGATTTTACAAAAACACAAATGCATAGTTTCCTGTCTCGTTGTTAGGCAAAAAGGTACAGAATTTCACTGAAGTTTTCTACGTACACTGTGTGCAGTGACTTCCCCTTAAATTCGTTTTTAATATATCTAACGCAACCAGGCTATGATACTTCCGTCGGCCATTGTTCACGTTATGGCACCGGTACGATGATCCTGAAGACTTTAAACCGTAACCTGTTGACCTGGTGACGCTTACCTGTACCAGAAGAGTGATGACTCCGACAGCGATGAAGGCGATGTTATAGCTGGCGATGAGGTTGTAGATGGTGTTAAAACAGCCCTAAAATGAACATACATTCAATAAAAACGAGTCGAATCTTTCATAATAAATAACTATTTAGCTCAGAGTTAGAACCCCTCCCAGAAATAGATTAAGCCTTCTGTAGTGCAAGAAAGACATTAAAAAACTCATAAATATCTTATATATCCACCAAAGAAAATATCTCATCACTTTGTTGAGTAAAATGTCAGACAAAAAAACAGGAAAAGGTCACAGGTTCGATCCCTACCGGTGACATGGAAACAATAAACGTCTATCTCATTAATGTCTTCAATTGATGTCAATATGTATAGTGATTCGGACAGAATAAAGCAGATAATAACTTTGTGCATTGACTGGAAAGATTTCCAAACAAAGTTCATATAAAATATGTAGTTATGCAAATAGCATTGTTTATGCTGAGAATGTGTACCGATATCACCTTATTCTGCCGCCGCTTCAACTATTACGCCTAGAATAGAGAGTATCGATCTGATTTAGACAATACCAAAAGTGATATCTTCCCATGTGAATATAAATAAACCGTTTCGTATAATTTTACTGCAATGATATAAAAAATTATCCAGCCCAAGGGAAATTGTTCTTTGTTTGTTTAACCCGAGGCTCTGCCGATGGTTGGTAAACCAAAAAACACGCCAAATGTTGGAATGTTTTTCTCTAACACCAAGTTGGTAAACGCTTAATTCTCTTTTATCATTGTTGCACCTACATCGACATTCTGGTATGTTAGTAAACAAAGGCGCACGTGTTGTATAAATATTGGCATTTACTACTTTGTATGACGCTACAAGTGCAGTTCACTTTGTTATGACGTCACAATTTTGCATCTCCCTCTTCGGAGCTGATCTTTCCCGGTTTAAATGGGAGACACACTTGTGAATGATGGGAAAAACAAATGTCCATGATCTGTACTATACAATACAATATAGCATTTACTACTGTAGTATTTAAATTTGACTTTAATTCTTTCTCTTACTCCTGAGATGTGTTTTCTCTATTGTTGTGACGTCATCTATTTGTGTGTACTGACATTTTCGTAATATCCGGTGACGAGAGAGTCTGTGCATTGGGGGTTGCTGAATACCAAATAGTTGGTCTCGGTAGCACCACAACAAGACTTAGGAATCTTGGCCGTAATCAAGGGGTTGTCTTTCCTCCACTGCGTATTATCAAAGTCGTTGCTGAGCAATGACACCGGGTGAACTCCACAACATTTAAGCTACAAAGATTCGAACACATGCCCATGAGTTAGTTAGCATAGGAACATAGATAAACATCAGTGTCAATGCTAATAGATATAAACATAAAAGCAGTGGACGGTCGAACACATTATTTATGGCATATTGCAATGTAAATCGAGGTAAGTACGTAGGTAATATTTGTATGCATAAACAATATACGCTTAAGTCTGAATTTAAATAATACATAATGGAAGTCAAAAAGAGGGCTTTTAACACAGATGGTCTCTTGATACATGTTCGATTAAGAATGAACTCGCTATAATGGAGAACATTAATAGTGATATTTGTATACAGGTAACGTATTAATATTGGTTCAATTAAAAAAATACAAAGATGGGAAACATTAAACGTGTGATTTTTTAAACACGACTGGTTTCTTAATAGAGATTGACGCATTAGTAGGTTTGGGTGTATTCATAGATATGACAGTTGAACAATATGAACACTTTATTTGGAAAATCACCGCGAAGAAGTAAAATTATCTCAAAATTAAATTTCAAACATATAAATGTTATGGATTTTTACACTTTTAATTTTGAAATTACTCTGTGAAATAGACCGAAAATGTATGCAGCAGTGCCTAAACAACGTACTTGTAAAGGCACAATAAACTAAAACATCAGCACATAAGGCTAATATACACTAAAGCATCCTCAAACAGTCGATTAAAATCCTAATTCAAAGTTGATTTGATTGGTTATAATTTGATTATACTAATAATAGTTGGAGGTTCTTAAATACCGCTTTATCACAACCTAGTTCGTAGGTCGTTTCAAAGCGGTTTATAAATTAATGTTCGTGGTTATAGGGCCTTTGCAACCAGCCAATATCTTTCCCAACTCCCTGAGGAGCATACATACCGTACTGCCATTTCGGCGCTCACAGCTAGCATTCACGTATCTTGCTCAAAGACACAACACAGTGCCATGCCGTAACTGGAACCCGCAACCCTTCGGTCACGAGCCCGGCATCCTACCGTGCCTCCAATATAGGTTTTAACGTCCTATCAATCTATTACTTTATTCTTAATTACAATGTAATGTTTTATATCACCACAAGAAAAGCTTTATAGGATATAAAAAATGTATATGTGGAATAAGGTTAGCTCCCCCTCGTTACACTCACCTGAATAAATAGGTAATTCCAGGCGGTCGATATCTTGGAGGAGGTTGTCGTGTTTATTGAAGTCAGCTCGTCGGCGATGTAATTATCGTGTAACTGCGCCAGCATCTGTTCCTGTACCTCGGTGTTGATCTTAAAACATAGGTTGTAAAGTATGTGTGCCACACCTCCCCGCCAAGACAGGGGTCATGCGCGGAAGTTTAAATATATATCATCATTACATTACTAAGCTAACCATCAATGTCATTACGATTTGAAGCCGATACTTTCTGATATGCAGTAAATTATACAGTAAAACTGCAATTATATATCGAATTTTTTATCGATAATCACTTTTTCTACAAAAACATATCTATAATTTTAAATCAACAGACATTTTCGACACATGTTCTATTAAATCAATTTAAGCAGAGAAATTATTAAACATTGATGTAATGCATAACAATTAGGTAAACAATGCATTATACTGTTAAAGAGAAAATTTTCGCGGTGTTGTAATTTTAGCGTTTTCACGTTGCACAATGTAGCGCGAAAATAACCACATGCCAATATTAATCTAAACATTATATAGATTCAATGTAAATAGAATATTTATATTTCAGAGCTATTTCCAACACGTTCATTTCCACGTCGCAATCAGTTTAAAGGAGCATGTCGCGTGTACGTTGTAATTCATAGTGATGAGGATGTAAAACAATTGAATCAAAGTTCACAGGAAAGAGTTATAATAACAAATATTGTTATTGTTTTGTGTTTTGGGGTTTCACGTCCTTGCAACAGACAGGGTCATATGAGGACGGGTGCCTAGGGAGACACAACAGACAGGGTCATATGAGGACGGGTACCTACGGTGACACAACAGACAGGGTCATATGAGGACGGGTACTTATGGAGACACAACAAACAGGGTCATATGAGCACGGGTACCTACGGAGACACAACAGACAGGGTCATATGTGGACGGGTGCCAACGGAGACACAACAGACAGGGTCATATGTGGACGGGTGCCAACGGAGACACAACAGACAGGGTCATATGAGGACGGGAACTTAGGGAGACACAACAAACCGGGCCATATGTGGACGGGTGCCTAGGAAGACACAACAAACAGGGGCATATGAGGACGGGTGCCTAGGGAGACACAACAAACAGGGTCATATGAGGACGGGTACCTACGGAGACACAACAGACAGGGTCATATGAGGACGGGTACTTAGGGAGACACAACAAACCGGGTCATATGTGGACGGGTGCCTAGGAAGACACAACAAACAGGGTCATATGAGGACGGGTGCTTAGGGAGACACAACAGACAGGGTCATATGAGGACGAGTGCCTAGGGAGACACAACAAACAGGATCATATGAGGACGGGTGTCTAAGGGGACACAACAAACAGGGTCATATGAGGACGGGTGCCTAGGGAGACACTATATGAAAAACGTGTTATGGATGACGTTCATTTGGTAATATAAAGTTGTGTAGAACTACCAATGTATGTCGTCTTTCTGGTACTATACAGTGATATGTGATATCATTGTACAAATATATAACGGATTAATATTGCACGTGCAAGAGACAAATAGAACACGGGTGGTACTTACTTTTTCCTTCATAGTGATGTAGAGACAGACAATCACCAATTGGGCAACCCACAGGACTAGAACCACCACAGCGTACTAAATAAACAACATCGCCATTGTTACATCACTACATACCTGTACCGTGTCGTTTTCCTAATTTCGGTAACTACATAATTATTTACTATGTATCACAAGAAATACATTGACTCGTTAGTAAGATTAATGTGTGTGTATACACAATAAGTTCTCCAGGTGGTCAAGGAAAATATTCTAATAAAGATTTCAATATCTTATTACTGAATATTGTTATTTTTTCAGAATTTCGGTCCTCGTAATATCTAATTATTTAATTATGTCCTTTTTCAGATTTTCATTCCAGTGTAATATCTAATAATTTAATATTGGGGGGTTTTCAGATTTTTAAGTCATCGAATAAATGAAATATTTAGTTATTGAATATTGTTCTTTTTTTCAAATTGAAGTCCTCGTAATAACTAATTATTGAATACTGTTCATTTTTTCTGAATATCGGTCCTAATTCCATTGCTATATCTTATTATCTAATATTGTTTTTTTTCAGATTGTTTAGTCATCGAAAAAATGTAATTTATAATTATTGAATACTGTTCTTTTTTTTCAGAATTTCGGTGCTTATTCCATTGTTATATCTTATTATCTAATATTGGTGGTTTTTTTCAGATTTTTAAGTCATCGAATAAATGTAATATATAATTATTGAATATTGTTCTTTTTTCAAATTTGAAGTCCTCGTAATATCTTAAGTCAAATGATAATTAGTGCCTGGAGTCAAATTGCAAAAAAGAGGAAAAATAAAAGATTGAATTTGAGAGTATAGGAATCAGACCGCATATCAGTTTCTTCAATGTCCTCAAAACATAAGAAACAAAAAAAAGACAAAAACTGATTTATACAGCACATTGGTCTCCTCTTTAGAAAGTTCCATCACCAAACTTGAAGGGGTTAACAATATTTAAATGTTGTGCTAATGACGTGTGACCTGTTAAGGTAGCACTGCTTCGAACAACTTTGTTTTCGTCGTCATTTTTTTTATATAAAACTTGTATAATAATGATAATCGTGAGATCTACTTTGACAACGTGAGTTTTATCCTTGAGTTCTCCAGTTTCAGCCAGCATAAAAACCCTGATCTGCGTGCTTCCATCTGAGCTACCAAGAGTAATTGACGTCAGTTGAAAAAAATGTTTCATAAGTTATTATTAATATTTCTTTTTTGTATCATGCTCTCCAATTTGGAGGAAATAAAGATGATATATCGTTCAGCAAAAATGTGTTTATTTATTGTTTTACTTACTATAATGAGTGCCATTCTCCATCCACAGCATGCTCCAAGAATTCCAATGAAAGCTATCAGAAACAGGAACGTGCCGACAATGATTAAGGCTATAGATAGACCTTGTGCTGCTCCGGCCAATGAGATCCCACCAAACGTCAATGTACTCATCAACGGGAGAACCTTCTCGCTGACAAAGTCCACATTCACATGGACCAGCACTCCGGGTATTATTAATGCAAGCCCAAGCAGCTACAATATACATATACACACCATCAATGATACATTCCTTTATGTTGTTCCTCATTCTCGAAATTCTACGGCGTACGCTCAGTAATTTTCGCTGCCCCCCTGAAATATTTTATGTCAAAATCGAAGGCATACGGTTAGCTTTTTGACTGTTTTAAAGTATCAAACCCTAACATATCACTATGAGCGATAGTCGACTTCAAAGACGGTCAATGTTACCGTTAAGCTGCAGCGTTATACTTTCAATGTACATGGCCAAACTAGTTATACATATTCAAGGGGGGGGGGGGGCAGTGAACGACAGAGGGCGTAACCCTTGGACTTCTGAAGATGGTAGTTTTCTCGACGTGATGAAGGTAAATCAGTTTCAGGTAAACAGTGTGGCTTGACTAATAAGAAACAAGGTCAGTGTGTAACGAAATGAGATGTAGCTTGTTAAATACAGAGTTGGCGTATCCTTCCAAAAAAAATATAATATTATATGTTTACAAAATTATTGAAATTCATAATAAAAATTACATGTTCAGAGATACTGAAATCGTCAATAGACAATAAATGCAAACATGATACAATTGTAAAAAATTACTCTGTGTTTATGAAAAATAGCAATTTGAAAAAACAGATACGTTGACCCTTTGTCTGTTAGGGTACTTAGGTTTCGGACATCACTTTACTATGTTAACATACTGCTAGGGTTAACTCACCATGAACACTATGTTTAGGACGATGAGGAAGATTTTCCCGAACTTCCCAGCACAGTTGAGTCTCATCCTCAGTGGCGTAAATGTGCACTTCCCCTACTGAGAAAAATCAGACAATAGTTACGTCTTCTGATCATATACTGAAAGGCGAATTCAAATTTCTTGAAAGTCACATCTTTACACAAAATGTCCAACGTTACATGAAAAAATTGTTACATTTTAAGGCGTAGAGTATATCAACTGTACATTTTAACTAAAGATGCTTTATAGAAAAATCAATTACAGGCGCTAAGTCTATTTCACAATGATATCTTAAACAGGTAAAAACGGGAGATGATTCTATGAACGATGGAGAAAAGGGCATTCCATAACTCCATTAGCCAGTGAATGTACAAAATTATATCAAACGGATAATTTTATATATGTACATTTGCACTGTGACAAAGAACTTTCTAAGAAAACCGCTTCCTGTCTCCTTGCTGATATTCCGTTTATAATATATAAACAATGTGTGTATACAGTCAAGTATGCTCGAGAAAATCGCCTCCATACAATGTACCAGTGTTTAAAAACATTAAATCTTTCAAATGTGTGAGGCTTCTACTGTAAACTACAAGATATTTATATAAGCATGTACGTATACAGTATTTACGTGTAAAATTACTCTAAAATAGTAAATATTGCAGGATCAATTTTTCTCGGCTTTTAGGTTAGGTAAGAAGCCTTATAAAATGTACAGTATAGTTAAGATAAATAAAATTCCTAGTTGTATTTTTGGCGGAAAATCGTAACCGCAAACGAAAATGTACATATTGGAACCCCACGAAAAAAACTAGCCTATTTTAGTATGTTAGAGCAAAATAAAATAAACTAATAAACCATAGCGTCAGTACAAAAGAGTAACGAAAAATAAAGTTTGGGCAGCAGGTAAATTTTGATTCGTTATCAATGTCTTCAGAACGAAAGCGGCGGAACTAAACATCCGATTTTGCGGTGGATCCCTCATTAGTCGCCTCTTACGATAACCGGCTGTGAAATATATACAGTAGGCAGTTTTCTTTTCCCAAACACAGAATTGGACAAAAATATTGATTGCCGAATGTACGGTGTCTAGACTTAACATAGTACAGAACAATCGGATTAATCAGCGTTGTGGTTAATAACACAAACTGATGACATCATAGGGCACTGGTGCTGTCGTAATACCAGTGGCAATTATTATTGTTATTTTGTAAACACAAATAGATATGTGAGTTTGGCATTTTCCTATTTCCGAATCATTACTGAACATGTCCTTAGCTTAAACAGTGTACAATGTTCGTGTTCTTTCAAATGATAATGAATTTAAGATAAACTACAAAAATCCGTCAAAAAATAAAACTGTATATATATGTGTTCCGCCGCGTATAATGTTTACTGCCAGAATGTGATCTCTTCTGAGACATTTACTGTAATAGCATGACTAGTATAACAATATAGTGTTTGAGCATGTGCATCCGTACGTGTACGAGCGTAACAGCGTCTGTCCGTCCATTCGTCCATTGGTGTGTGAGTGCAAGTGTGCGTGAACTTCAATACCAAAACGTAAAACACTCATTTTTAATCTTATGTGTCATACATTAAATGTTAAATGTTTCAATTTCAATTTCCACCACGTGTAAAAATGTTAAAAATTGTTAAACTTCATCTTATTCAAATATTGTAGTTAAGGTGTCAACAGTCTCGAAGAATGATTTGCCTGTAATATATACTTGGGAAGGGAATAAATATAAGCTCAAAGCTTGTATTCCAATCCCTGTGTAATTATGTGTATGTAATTAACATGTTCTAATATTGAATAAATACTGTTTAAACTACCAATGATTGAAGCCTTGGTATCTTGTAAAAAAATAAAAAATAAAATTACCTGTTATTGCAGTTTCCTCTTCTGAAATAATTCTTCCCGACAGTTACAAATAGATCTGAAGCATTTGAAAATCAACTGAATTATAACGCTATACGTTTTGTACATATTCGGAAGTCTGCTTTCTCTCAAAAACAGGAAATTGTACAGGAAGTTCCGGCAAGTAGCATCATGTCCGGATTCTCATTTTCATTTGAATGTGGGGATAAATGCTGTGTATATATGGATTAATTAACAAGACGGTGTTTATATGTCTGCTTTTGTATATAACACACATACATGATTATTAACACCACGCTTAGTTACGCTTGCCTTGTGATTAATATCTTTCTAAAATCCGGAAACTTGCTACCATGACAAATGTTTCCGTGTTGAAACTTTTATACGACGTGGTTAAAGATGCAATACTGTGTCGAAATACGAACTAAAAAATCATTGTATCCGGTTGGTCGCGATGCGGAGTAATAATAACTCAAACGTATCATAGTTGTGCTCGCTTTCGGAGGGTTCTTGTCTGCTGAAGACAAAACTCTAGAGAATCCCACGTGCTGTATATTTCTCTCATACATAGGGCGACCTCTCTTTAGCTTCGTTTGTGGAATTATCTGTCTCGCGACATGGCAAGCGTTCTACCGTTTACTATAGGTATAACTCAGTTAGTTATAGCGAAAGTGTAATGGTCAGAGGTTCAGGGTTCGAATCCGGGTCTGAACGCGTAGCATTTTGAGAATGCCGTCATAACATTGTTGTTGATTTTATTTCATTGCAAGTTTGTTACATTCATTTTGATGATGTTTCCATAAATGCTCCTCTAGGCATATATTTTTCATTGTTTTTATATAAATGATTCAATAATGTTATTGTCATCTCTGTGAAATAAGTTCCCGGTTCTTTGTTACAGTGTCATAGCGTTACTTGATTGCAAAAACGTCATAACTTATACAGTATTCCTGATGTATAGATAAGTAATGTCATTTCCTCCTCCTTATCCATAATCTCTGTGTATCTTTGTAGGTTTGTGAAAGGTGACAGATATGACTCATCAGCATCATAAGAGCATTTTATTTCTGACCGCTAATTAGAGAATCAATAGTGATGTACTAACTCCTTAGCAATATTTGACATTTGGACCTTTAACATTTTTGTTGATATGGTTATAATGTTGTTTCCCTTGACAACCGTTGTTTTACGAAGTATTGAAACCTTGAATTATCCAATGACAAAAGGGGCATCGGTGGCCAAGTGGTTAAGGCGTCTGACATTCTGTTACCACTAGCCCTCCACCACTGGGTCGTGGGTTCGAACTACGTGGGACAGTCGCCCGGTACTGGCTGCAGGTCGGTGCTAATTCTCCGGGAACTCCGGCTTTCCTCCACCACCAAAACCTGGCACGTCCTTAAATGACCATAGCTGTTAATAGGACGTAAAACACAAACAAACCAAACAAAAGTCCAATGGTAAGTACGTTGAAGAACCAGTGTAGCACTTCCAAAAACTGTAACTTTGTTTTGGAAACCGATTTTTTTCTGGCTTGATTTTATTATTGATAAATCGTTTCTGAGACAAAAACGTATCATGCGGGTCTTTATGAATACAAATCAGATGAAATAAACACAATAAGATCAAGAACAGTATTCTGGGTGCAAAAATAATGGCGGGCTAGACTGGGATTCGAACTCTGGGTTTCACATTATTATACTGTTATATTAACAAATTGAGCTACGGTATTTCTTTGGCCACAATGTACTATAGTAATATTGAAAACGAAATTACCGGGGAGTTCATGAATATGTTCGAAACACTACAGTGCAGCGGGCCAGGGATACATAGACATTATTCTGTGCAATTCAAACAAACTTTATTCGAGTAGCCTCCCCTCTCATAATAACTGACGCTGTGTAGTTTTATTTGAGAGAACTTACATCAATCTGATTAAAATCACATGTTACATGGCTTCGTTTGATTTTAATCAGATTGAACTTACATAAGCCTAGCCTTTTGATTTGCAAATACTACTATGGCTGGAAAAATATGCTATGCTGAGACATGAATACAGTATACAACATGTTTACATAAATGCATTTAATTAATCAAACCTCAATAAAAAAAACATCCGAAATGAACTATTCACACAATTTTAGAAAGGTATACTATTTTATTTCAGGGTTCACACATGGATTAAATTATATTATAAAAATCGTCTATCAAATCAGCCACTTATATTAATGTATTTATGATATATACCATAGTAAGTTACATGGGATTGTTGAAAACCCGTAAATGAGGCATGACCCATGAATATGGCTTTAAATGAAATAAGTATTGTTATGATAATGAAGTGTGATACGGTCAGACCCTGAAACAATAGAAAGGTTTGTGGAATTATATCTATCATTTCAAATTAACCGTATTTCGAATCTAGGTCAAAACGGCCGCAGTGTAAAAACGGCCCTAGATAAAACGGCCCTACTGTATAAACGGCCCTAGTTGAAACGGCCCTACTTTTTAAATCGTGATATACAACAGTAAGATTATGTCTTCTTATCTTTTATATAAAATCATCCTATCTTACCATGCACGGTCATGTATCAATTGGGTATTTCTGTGATTGACATTTATATATATTTCATATCACTTACCGGTACCACACGTTCTTTGCTGCCATCTACTACAGCCATCGCACTGCAGTGTATGCTGTGCAGGTCGGATAACACTGTCGCACTCTAAACGTTTCGTCAATGCTGGTCTCATGGTTGAAAGTCTTATTCAAATTCAAATGATATTTTAAGATTTTGCTATACATTCGTCCAATTTAT
Organism: Mizuhopecten yessoensis; assembly: GCF_002113885.1. Taxonomy (NCBI): domain Eukaryota; kingdom Metazoa; phylum Mollusca; class Bivalvia; order Pectinida; family Pectinidae; genus Mizuhopecten; species Mizuhopecten yessoensis. The sequence continues at coordinate 805,109 of NW_018405136.1, forward strand.
TACACCCTCTGACCAATCCCGTTAATTGTTGTTTTAATTGAGCCACTCCGATGTACTCTGTTAAAACAACAAAGACCCTCCTCCCGTATCTAATTTATTATTAGTTAATATTGTAACTAATTGTTTTTCAAATGCTATTCAATAAATTTTTTTAATTTATTCTTTTCTCTAAATAATTAAATTAAATTAAACACTGAAGTAGAAAACACTATTGCAAAGGTATTTGAGACTGAGGAGGGTCAACTATCAATGAAAACACAAACACAATTATAATGTTTTTATCTGTACATGTACATATCTTTATTTCTTGAAAGTGCATGTAACTTTATTAACATAATATCAAGTTATGTACCTGTATTACGGACTTGTAGTACTTGCAGTACTATACAGTATATACTATATATAGAGTACATTTAGGTTTTAACGCCCTACGCGCTACCATTTTGGCCAACAAGAATGATTAATGTAAGTTGATGATATTTGTTAAAATTGTCGTAAAACAAATCAAGCGAAGTAATAACAGTTTTAATTTAATTATATTTCGATCGGGAGATGATAATAATGAAAATGAAAAACTTAATGAAAAACCCATAAAAGTTGAATAAATTATAAAGCTTAATGACACTCTAATAGTACCCCGAATCATAAAGTGCTTGACACGACATCCAATGTCGCTGAATACGTCATAACTGCAGAAAGCCTTTTCTGAGCATCTGTCAGTGACGGGAATTTTCCGATATCTTCATCGTCATTGTCAATTCCGTCTTTGCGTATTGCAGAGTTATCTTCTCTTGGGAACAGGTATTGATTGTTACGTCATTGGTCTGTGTGAGAAAATTACGTCGTTTTCTCAAAAATTGATGACGTTGCTCTCATAAACAAGTGACGTAACAATCACTACCTGCGCCCAAGAGAAGATAACTCTGCAATACGCAAAGACGGAATAACACTTTAAGTCTGCGTTTCAAATTATCTTTAATTATGCCATTACTTTCACTTTCTGTAAGCACATCCCGGCAACACAAATCGAAATTAACAGACAATTACTAGAAGTCGTCAAAGGGCGCGTCAATTTTTAACCCCTTTACCCCTAGGTATCTTTAGTAGAGTCGACCATACATTTATGGGGATGAGTCCATTATGGTCTAACGTGGTGAAAGGGTTAACAAAAAAAAATCATTCGCGTTACATCTGTAGTACGCTTGTAAATAGAAACACGACATTTGTTATAAAGAACCACGAAGCAGTCTTAGCCAGAAGTCCGAACGTGAAAAATAGAATAACTACCTATGTTCTTTGTGTATTTACATTTGTAATAATCACATTTTATGTCGAAATATAAAATTAGACAACATTCTTTAGAAGTCCCGGTGCTTTGGGCACATTTCTTTTAACATTTTAATGTGATCAAGGTTTCAACCAGCTGTCAGGGTATAGTTTTTCTTTTCTTTGTATTGTGAGTAAAACTTCTTTTTTTTTGAATTAATTGAATTAAAACAAAAGCAAGAACAATTTGGTGAAGACTATATCCAAACTGTTGAAATTTCTTAAAAATCTTCGTTATTGAAAATATTTCATTTTAAGGTATATGTTCAAATTTATGTCATATTGCAAATTATCGTTTCTTACTAAAACAACATTAAAACATCTGGGACTACAAAAACACTAGTGGAAGCATAATTGAGTGGAGGGGATACATGAGCCCCATTTTCCATTTGACTCCTTGCGCGGTAAAATTTATGAGATATCAAAAATAAGTTGTATGACCATCTAGTTCTTTTGTTAACTTGGCATGTATGTACCTATAGGTGGAAACTTCAAATGAAAGACTGAAAGTATGTTTAATATTGACTAATTTCGAAGAAGTTGCCACAAGTTGAACGCTGATATTGTTTCATTTGTTTCCTGTCCAACGATGCTTGCCAAACATCCCTTGTGTTTCTGATTTATCTTCACCTTCAGAAAATTTCCGACAGAATTCTTGTTTTCTTCCGTTTTGTTTCAGTTGCATTTGACTAAAGTTCTTGTCAAATTTTAAAACATCAATGTCCCTTGTCTCTACGCAACTTTTACAGATCATCTGGCAGGTCTAAGTACTCACGTATAAGAAGTCAACTATGATATCCAAGGGTTTCATTCAATTTCAATTTCAACAGATTTTATTGACTTTATATATGTTAAGTGGATTGGACATCAGGCTAGGCCTATTTTAATCCTTTTCGAGCTTATTTACAAACATTTCATATATTATGTCATAACAATAAAAAAAACAGTGTGGGGGAGATAACTCCAGCTTAGCTTGTGAAATAAAAACTTTTAAACAATTATTCAACCATTTTCTGTTGATGTTCAGGATATTAACAACTAAATATATCATGTATATTTGTTGACAACCCATCCTTCGTAAAATCTAAGGGATACAGGCCCAAAAGTCCCTGTGTATAAACACATTGGCCATCCACCCACAGGATATATAGGATCAGTTATCAAGAAATACACATTATAAAAAAAATCAGAATATGATATGGATTCATATGGGAAAATGTAGACTCTACATTCTTTGAATATGTCATGACAAAATAGACAGCACGCAATAAGCTATTCAATTGGACTCGTGTATATTCCGTCTTTTCGTATTGCAGAGTTATCTGCTCTTGTGAGCAGGTATTGATTGCTACGTCATTAGTTTGTGTGAGAAAATTACGTCGTTTCCTCAAAAAAATGACGTAACAATCAATAACCGGCTCACAAGAGCAGATAACTCTGCAATACGAAAAGACGGAATATGAAGACCAATCGCGGATACTTTTGTTTTAGAGATTACAGAGGTGTGTGGTAGGACTTCGACGTCGGTACATTTCACTGTTATGCAGCCGCGCAATTCTTTTGATAAACATCCGCAAGTTGGATCGTGTAGAACCTTCAGTTTATCATATCATACTCCAATGGTGCTGAGAAGAGATGTCGTCTGGGCGAAAGCCTTGGATTTGAAGATGAAAAAAAAGCGTTTGAAAAATAACATAAATTTGACATTTCTTATTTACTTGTGGTTCATACCATATCCTTGGAGACGTGTTAGAATACTCGCTATATTTCCAAGTAGTATGTCTTCTTAAATCCAAAAGTTACAGGTTACAAATACAAAACGCCGGGTTTCACTGGAATTTAAGCACATGCACTCTTGACTTCAGGTTAGTTGGGTGTTGTAATTTAGCCATTAACGATTCGCTTTTTCATTCCCAATTCCTCGCTCTATAGGATGGAACAACAAAGGTTGAACGCGAAAAACACCATCAAAAGCTGTTAAAAAAAAGAAAAATGTATATATATAATATGTTAATGATCAACGTATCACTGCCAAAACTGTTATAACGAATATGAAACGGTTTTTTTTTTGTTTTTTTTTGCTGTTTTTGTTGGTATGGCAATAGCTTTGATAAATTCTTTCTGAAAAGAAAACCATTCCTTTAGGGACTTTTTATGAAAAGAAATGAAGGCGAAATAAACACATATAATCAACAACACTATTATTATTTGGTCAACGGAAGTTTCCTGGCCACAAAGTGCTTCACGAGATAGCATGTACCTACCAGTACAGATTGGTTTCAGGTTAAAAACAAACAAGAAATAAATTATAAATGAACAATTTTAGGCTGATACATGCCCTTTGTAGATTACAGTGGAGCGACATATGAGTTTCAAATCATGTCAATTTTACCGTTTTGATTCCGCGTGATTCTTCTATGTTAATCAAAGCACACGTTTAGTCTACTTGTATCATCCAATTTGTTGTGCGTTTACAGCCTTTGATTATGTCATGGCATACTCGAGGGATGCAGAGATTGTGATAAAAGGAAAGATAAAATACTTCAGTTGAACCAGTTTGAACGCTCATGATGTGAGATAAATTACAGATGAAAAATACAGGAACTTTTGATATTGCCATATTGTTTGCATGGGAAAAGTATTATTTCTTCCTGTGATATTGATAGTCATTATTTATATAACGGCCACTAACTTTAAAGTGTAGCATAATGATTCGTTGTTGCTGCCCCGGTTCATGCTTAGATGTGCTGACATTACATGGATTTGACCTAGTTTACAATGCGTTTGATGAAGAAAAAGACGGTTACCATTATGAGGTTACCCGTTTTATTTTCATTTTATTCTTGCTAGGATCTCCAGATAATTGTTTTACCTTTTATCCTGTTTGTCTCTTAGTTTTGTTGGATATAAGCTCGGATTAATGTTTATTGTTTACATTTCTAGGTATAACATGTATCTTGAGATTTTATATGCTTTTAGCAAAAAGACATGTTGTGTTACTGACCTGCAGCAGAAGAGCAATGAGAAGGATGTATCCCATCGAATCCAAAAGGCTTCCAAAACTGGACATGATTGCGTCATAGCAGCCCTGAAATGAAATACAAAAATACATTGAAAAAAAATACTTCAATGAGTCATGTACGACCATTGAACATTGAACACTATTTATACAATTTTATAACCAATTACCATATAAGAAAGCATTATCAAAAGCAAAATTTGAAAGTTATGTTTTTATATTGATATTTTTAAAATCTGGCTGTACCAGCTACAAATAATTGTATTTTTCTGTCATTATGCAACACTTCTTTGGGTCCTTTATTTTTCCAGATTTGCATTTACAATTTTCACAAGATCTAATTTTCGTAGATTTTAGATGTGACCACAAGAGAAGAAAATTAAGAAAAGAATTATCTTATACCTGCTTATCTCGCAGGTTTTATTTTTTCGCTAAAACATGTCACCTTATTACAATATGAAAATCGCAATCTCGCGAAACAAATGAACAAATTCTAAACAAAAAATGCCTATTAGGTTTTCGCTTTTTTTTTTATTAAAGTATGTTTTATTTTATCAAATCAAAAACTAAAACTAACAGTCATGTGTTAATATTTGAATACCTATTGGACTATTTGTTGCAAATTCAACGATGACATTCCAGAGGAATTTTTAAAAGATTTTTGAAACATAGAAATGATCCCTTAAGTGTCCAAAAAGCTACATGAGCTGTCCAGTAAGATATACTAACTGTCCAATGAGTTATACCAACTGTCCAGTAAGTTATACCAACTGTCCAATGAGTTATACCAACTGTCCAGTAAGTTATACCAACTGTCCAATGAGTTATACCAACTGTCCAGTAAGTTATACCAACTGTCCAATGAGTTATACCAACTGTCCAATAAGTTATACCAACTGTCCAGTAAGTTATACCAACTGTCCAATGAGTTATACCAACTGTCCAGTAAGTTATACCAACTGTCCAATGAGTTATACCAACTGTCCAATGAGTTATACCAACTGTCCAGTAAGTTATACCAACTGTCCAATGAGTTATACCAACTGTCCAGTAAGTTATACCAACTGTCCAATGAGTTATACCAACTGTCCAATGAGTTATACCAACTGTCCAGTAAGTTATACCAACTGTCCAATGAGTTATACCAACTGTCCAGTAAGTTATACCAACTGTCCAGTAAGTTATACCAACTGTCCAATGAGTTATACCAACTGTCCAGTAAGTTATACCAACTGTCCAATGAGTTATACCAACTGTCCAATGAGTTATACCAACTGTCCAGTAAGTTATACCAACTGTCCAATGAGTTATACCAACTGTCCAGTAAGTTATACCAACTGTCCAATGAGTTATACCAACTGTCCAATGAGTTATACCAACTGTCCAGTAAGTTATACCAACTGTCCAATGAGTTATACCAACTGTCCAGTAAGTTATACCAACTGTCCAATGAGTTATACCAACTGTCCAATGAGTTATACCAACTGTCCAGTAAGTTATACCAACTGTCCAATGAGTTATACCAACTGTCCAGTAAGTTATACCAACTGTCCAATGAGTTATACCAACTGTCCAATGAGTTATACCAACTGTCCAGTAAGTTATACCAACTGTCCAATGAGTTATACCAACTGTCCAATAAGTTATACCAACTGTCCAGTAAGTTATACCAACTGTCCAATGAGTTATACCAACTGTCCAATAAGTTATACCAACTGTCCAGTAAGTTATACCAACTGTCCAATGAGTTATACCAACTGTCCAGTAAGTTATACCAACTGTCCAATGAGTTATACCAACTGTCCAATGAGTTATACCAACTGTCCAGTAAGTTATACCAACTGTCCAATGAGTTATACCAACTGTCCAATAAGTTATACCAACTGTCCAGTAAGTTATACCAACTGTCCAATGAGTTATACCAACTGTCCAGTAAGTTATACCAACTGTCCAATGAGTTATACCAACTGTCCAATGAGTTATACCAACTGTCCAGTAAGTTATACCAACTGTCCAATGAGTTATACCAACTGTCCAGTAAGTTATACCAACTGTCCAGTAAGTTATACCAACTGTCCAATGAGTTATACCAACTGTCCAGTAAGTTATACCAACTGTCCAATGAGTTATACCAACTGTCCAATGAGTTATACCAACTGTCCAGTAAGTTATACCAACTGTCCAATGAGTTATACCAACTGTCCAGTAAGTTATACCAACTGTCCAGTAAGTTATACCAACTGTCCAATGAGTTATACCAACTGTCCAGTAAGTTATACCAACTGTCCAATGAGTTATACCAACTGTCCAATGAGTTATACCAACTGTCCAGTAAGTTATACCAACTGTCCAATGAGTTATACCAACTGTCCAGTAAGTTATACCAACTGTCCAATGAGTTATACCAACTGTCCAATGAGTTATACCAACTGTCCAGTAAGTTATACCAACTGTCCAATGAGTTATACCAACTGTCCAATAAGTTATACCAACTGTCCAGTAAGTTATACCAACTGTCCAATGAGTTATACCAACTGTCCAGTAAGTTATACCAACTGTCCAATGAGTTATACCAACTGTCCAATGAGTTATACCAACTGTCCAGTAAGTTATACCAACTGTCCAATGAGTTATACCAACTGTCCAATAAGTTATACCAACTGTCCAGTAAGTTATACCAACTGTCCAATGAGTTATACCAACTGTCCAGTAAGTTATACCAACTGTCCAATGAGTTATACCAACTGTCCAATGAGTTATACCAACTGTCCAGTAAGTTATACCAACTGTCCAATGAGTTATACCAACTGTCCAGTAAGTTATACCAACTGTCCAGTAAGTTATACCAACTGTCCAATGAGTTATACCAACTGTCCAGTAAGTTATACCAACTGTCCAATGAGTTATACCAACTGTCCAATGAGTTATACCAACTGTCCAGTAAGTTATACCAACTGTCCAATGAGTTATACCAACTGTCCAGTAAGTTATACCAACTGTCCAGTAAGTTATACCAACTGTCCAATGAGTTATACCAACTGTCCAGTAAGTTATACCAACTGTCCAATGAGTTATACCAACTGTCCAATGAGTTATACCAACTGTCCAGTAAGTTATACCAACTGTCCAATGAGTTATACCAACTGTCCAGTAAGTTATACCAACTGTCCAGTAAGTTATACCAACTGTCCAATGAGTTATACCAACTGTCCAGTAAGTTATACCAACTGTCCAATGAGTTATACCAACTGTCCAATGAGTTATACCAACTGTCCAGTAAGTTATACCAACTGTCCAATGAGTTATACCAACTGTCCAGTAAGTTATACCAACTGTCCAGTAAGTTATACCAACTGTCCAATGAGTTATACCAACTGTCCAGTAAGTTATACCAACTGTCCAATGAGTTATACCAACTGTCCAATGAGTTATACCAACTGTCCAGTAAGTTATACCAACTGTCCAATGAGTTATACCAACTGTCCAGTAAGTTATACCAACTGTCCAGTAAGTTATACCAACTGTCCAATGAGTTATACCAACTGTCCAGTAAGTTATACCAACTGTCCAGTAAGTTATACCAACTGTCCAATGAGTTATACCAACTGTCCAGTAAGTTATACCAACTGTCCAGTAAGTTATACCAACTGTCCAATGAGTTATACCAACTGTCCAGTAAGTTATACCAACTGTCCAGTAAGTTATACCAACTGTCCAATGAGTTATACCAACTGTCCAGTAAGTTATACCAACTGTCCAGTAAGTTATACCAACTGTCCAATGAGTTATACCAACTGTCCAGTAAGTTATACCAACTGTCCAGTAAGTTATACCAACTGTCCAATGAGTTATACCAACTGTCCAGTAAGTTATACCAACTGTCCAGTAAGTTATACCAACTGTCCAATGAGTTATACCAACTGTCCAGTAAGTTATACCAACTGTCCAGTAAGTTATACCAACTGTCCAATGAGTTATACCAACTGTCCAGTAAGTTATACCAACTGTCCAGTAAGTTATACCAACTGTCCAATGAGTTATACCAACTGTCCAGTAAGTTATACCAACTGTCCAGTAAGTTATACCAACTGTCCAATGAGTTATACCAACTGTCCAGTAAGTTATACCAACTGTCCAGTAAGTTATACCAACTGTCCAATGAGTTATACCAACTGTCCAGTAAGTTATACCAACTGTCCAGTAAGTTATACCAACTGTCCAATGAGTTATACCAACTGTCCAGTAAGTTATACCAACTGTCCAGTAAGTTATACCAACTGTCCAATGAGTTATACCAACTGTCCAGTAAGTTATACCAACTGTCCAGTAAGTTATACCAACTGTCCAATGAGTTATACCAACTGTCCAGTAAGTTATACCAACTGTCCAGTAAGTTATACCAACTGTCCAATGAGTTATACCAACTGTCCAGTAAGTTATACCAACTGTCCAGTAAGTTATACCAACTGTCCAATGAGTTATACCAACTGTCCAGTAAGTTATACCAACTGTCCAGTAAGTTATACCAACTGTCCAATGAGTTATACCAACTGTCCAGTAAGTTATACCAACTGTCCAATGAGTTATACCAACTGTCCAATAAGTTATACCAACTGTCCAATAAGTTACACCAACTGTCCAATAGGTTACACCAAATGTCCAATAAGTTACACCAAATGTCCAATAAGTTACACCAAATGTCAATTAAGTTACACCAACTGTTCAATAAGTTACACCAACTGTCCAATAAGTAACACCAACTGTCCAATAAGTTACACCAACCGTCCAATAAGTTACACCAACTGTCAATTAAGTTACACCAACTGTCCAATAAGTTACACCAACTGTCCAATAAGTTACACCAACTTTCCAATAAGTTACACCAACTGCCCAATAAGTTACACTAACTGTCAATTAAGTTACACCAACTGTCAATTTAGTTACACCAACTGTCCAATAGGTTACACCAACTGTCCAATAAGTTATACCAACTGTCCAATAAGTTACACAAACTGTCCAATAGGTTACACCAAATGTCCAATAAGTTACACCAAATGTCCAATACGTTACACCAACTGACAATTAAGTTACACCAACTGCCCAATAAGTTACACCAACTGTCCAATTAGTTACACCAACTGTCCAATAAGTTACACCAACTGCCCAATAAGTTACACAAACTGTCCAATAAGTAACACCAACTGCTCAATTAGTTACACCAACTGCCATATAAGTAATACCAACTGTCAATTAAGTTACACCAACTGTCCAATATGTTACACCAACTGTCCAATAAGTGATACCAACTGCCCAATAAGTTATACCAACTGTCAATTAAGTTACACCAACTGCCCAAAAAGTTACACCAACTGTCCAATAAGTAACACCAACTGCCCAATAAGTTACACCAACTGTCCAATAAGTAACACCAACTGCCCAATTAGTTACACCAACTGCCATATAAGTAACACAAACTGTCAATCAAGTTACAACAACTGTCCAATAAATTACACCAACTGTCCAATATGTTACACCAACTGCCCAATAAGTGATACCACCTGTCAATTAAGTTACACCAACTGCCCAATAAGTTACACCAACTGTTCAATAAGTAGCACCAACTGCCCAATTAGTTACACCAACTGCCATATAAGTAACACCAACTGTCGATCAAGTTATACCAACTGTCATATAAGTTACACCAACTGAAAATTATGTAACAACAACTGCCCAATAAGTAACAACAACTGTCCAATAGGTTACACCAACTGCCCAATAAGTTATACCAACTGCCCAATTAGTTACACCAACTGCCATATAAGTAACACCAACTGTCCAATAAGTAACACCAACTGTCCAATAAGTTATACCAACTGCCCAATTAGTTACACCAACTTCCATATAAGTAACACCAACTGTCAATTATGTAACACCAACTACCCAATAAGTTACACCAACTGTCCAATAAGTTATACCAACTGCCCAATTAGTTACACCAACTGCCATATAAGTAACATCAACTGTCAATTAAGTTACACCAACTGCCATATAAGTAACACCAACTGTCCAATAAGTAACACCAACTGCCCAAAACGTTACACCAGCTGTCCAATATGTTACACCAACTGTCCAATAAGTAACACCAACAGTCCAATAAGTAACACCAACTGTCCAATAAGTAACACCAACTGTCCAATAAGTAACACCAACTGCCCAATAAGTTACACCAACTGCCATATAAGTAACACCAACTGTCAATTAAGTTATACCAACTGCCATATAATAAACACCTACTGTCTATTATGTCACACCCACTGCCCAATAAGTTACAACAACTGTCCAATAGGTTACACCAACTGTCCAATAAGTAACACCAACTCTTCAATAAGTTATACCAACTGCCCAATTAGTTACACCAACTGCCATATAAGTAACACCAACTGTCAATTAAGTTACACCAACTGTCTAATATGTTACACCAACTGTCCAATTAGTTACACCAACTGTCCAATAAGTTACACCAACTTTCCAATAAGTTACACCAATTGTCCAATTAAGTTATACCAACTGTCAATTAAGTTACACCAACTGCACAATTAAGTAACACCAACTGTCAATTAATTTACAACAGCTGTCCAATAGGTTACACCAACTGTCAAATAAGTTACACCAACTGTCCAATAGGTTACACCAACTGTATAATAAGTTACAACAACTGTCCAATAAGTTACACCAACTGTCCAATTAAGTGATACCAACTGCCCAATAAGTTACACCAACTATCCAATATGTAACAAAAACTGTCCAATATGTATCACCAACTGTCCAATAAATTACTCCAACTGTCCAATAAGTTACACCAACTGTCAATTAATTTACAACAGCTGTCCAATAGGTTACACCAACTGTCAAATAAGTTACACCAACTGTCCAATAGGTTACACCAACTGTATAATAAGTTACAACAACTGTCCAATAAGTTACACCAACTGTCCAATTAAGTGATACCAACTGCCCAATAAATTACACCAACTGTCCAATATGTAACACAAACTGTCCAATATGTATCACCAACTGTCCAATAAATTACTCCAACTGTCCAATAAGTTACACCAACTGTCAATTAATTTACAACAGTTGTCCAATATGTTACACCAACTGTCTAATAAGTTACACCAACTGTCCAATAGGTTACATCAACTGTCTAATAAGTTACATCAACTGCCCAATAAGTTACACCAACTATCCAATAAGTAACATCAATTGTCCAATAAGCTTCACCAACTGCCCAATAAGTTATACCAACTGTCCAATAAATTACACCAACTGTCCAATAAGTTACACCAACTGCCCAATTAGTTACACCAACTGTCCAATTAAGTTATAGCAACTGTCCAATAAGTTATACTAACTTCCCAATAAGAAACACCAACAGCCCAATAAGTTACACCAACTATCCAATAAGTTACACCAACTGTACAATAAGTTAACCAACTGTCTTATTATTGCTTCCTTCTTTGAGCAGCTGTTAAATCACATAAGATAAAATATGGTTAGAGCCAAACGAAAGTAATTCAGCGATATTACTAAATCAAATGTAACAAACACAGTTTGGACAATTTATATCCATGTCAAAAAGTGCTTAAAGAAAACTAGCTGATACAGTCCACGAATACATGTAACAGCTACACTTACAGTTGACCAATATGTGCCGCTAGCTACAGTTGTTGTACACGCTGCATTTGAGTAGCTGGAGTATGTGCTCTCGGTAACACCGATACAGCATCCTTTAGGTAGCTCTAGGGCCGACCCAGTTCCGCTCCGCCAGGGGGTGCCGTCGAAGTCGTTACTTGTCGAGGTTACCGGATTCACACCACAGCACTCCATCTATAAAAACAAAGTGATATAAATTATTAGATACATATGACTGGCGCCTCCAAGTTACATCAGTATTCGTTAATCCGTCTTTTCCTTGAAGATCAATACTGAATCTCACGCTGACCTGTCTTTTCTGTCCTTGACCAGTATTTGGATATCTAAATGGTAGGCATCAGCGTTAGTCGTATGTTTATTTCTTTCATGGCCGTTTTTAGAAGGTGAGGCAGGGATTGTGCATTGAATATTTGAATTGATCGTAATTAACTATTATTTCCAATTTTCCTCGATAAATGGTATCTTTGATGTGTTCCATTACCATTTTATTCAACTGTTCTGATAACATTTGTTGGATCAAAATCGTGAAAGTGCTCTATTTATATAGTATACTTGTGTCACCTTGCACACACTTTGAACAGATGATAACCGGTTTGACGAGTAATCCGCTTTTTATACCTAGCGTGACCCATACTCGTTACCAAGCAGGTACATTCTAAAATATCGACGCTTCCTCCTTAGATACGACAGCCGGAAGAGATTGTCACTGGGGAAGATCTCAAAACGAGGAAAAACATTAAACTTTTTTTTTTAAATCTCATTTTTTATCTTTTCACTTGCGTTGTCAAGCTTTGATATTATACCTACATTTATACATAGAGAATAATACATGCCTTTTTCCATATCACACCCAGTATCAACCCGAGACTGCAATATTAGACAAAACAAGCACAAAGTTATGACGTCGTTTACCGCAGTGTTTGGCGCGGTATTTGTAATTCTAAGTTCTGATTGGTTGAAGTTGCTCGGCAACGGAATTATAGCGCAATGTTGAGTTCTGCGCAAAATTATTTTGTTTTTATCAGAAATTAACAGTTATTCATCAATTACGAACTAAAATTGTTTTCTATATTTATTAAAAACCATTAAGTAGTAATAACCTTAACTATTTAGGGGTTATACGATGAACAATTTATTGGGCATACCCGAAAACAGTGTGAACATTTCGCGCTCACGGATTATTGCAAATGAACAGGATTTGAACCATTTATCCCGAAGAAAATAACGGTTATTCATTCAATGGTATATTCCTTCCAAGGTGTGCTTTTTGTTCAAAGGACACCTGTGTCCATATACATTAAACCGAGTTTTTCAAAGCAATACAGACTGAGCGATTTCTAATAAATACACCCTACAGACTAATATGTAAAAAGTAAATTCTTTACAATATTCTTCTTGAAGAATATGGTCTTTTCCAAAATTGAGGTATAACACTTATTCAACATAGGCGATTTATCACAAATAATTTCATAGTTTTTTTTACCAGGAAACTACTCATTCGAAAAGGGTTTTAAAGATTCTCCATGTTTGTCCGCCTGAGTGACAAAAATGAAATGTCTATAGAAACTGAAGTCCTAATTCAAAAGCTGAAAAGCTGAAGAAAAAAAAAAGTACATGCAGACTTTGAAAAAGATCAATGAGTATTAGACTAAGTGCTCCGGTAAGGTGAGCGTCTTCGGCTCCATTGACTACAACCGACATCCAAATAAAGGTAAAATCCAAATTAATGGCAGGTACTCAAAACGAGAACCGCGGGGGTAAAACAAGTGCACATATGAGCATAATAAATACATGTTTGGAAACTCTAACTTTACCGTCATAAACATGTAGTTGAAAGATGAAGACACTTCATCACTTTTGTCCAAGCTGTCTAGTGTGTAACCGTCCCGTAGCTGGCTCAGGAACGCATCCTTTATTGTGTCAGTCAACTAAAACAGAAAATGAAAAAATATAACTTTAAGCGACATTTATGGAATCTTAGTACCAATATGTGGGCTTACAATTTTACAAACGAATACAATCTCAGCAACAAGCTTTGATGGGGAAGTGAACTATAAGAATTCAATAAGCTTTCTATTGTTCACTTTATGGCGTAATTCTGTCGAATCCCCACCTAAGGATGTAAATTGACAGTAAACATCATTTTCATAGTTTGTGTCATGATGTCATTATAATAAATTGTCATCTTATAATGGCCTTATACAATTCTATACATGTGTTGAGTTTTATGTGGAGTAGGCATAAATGCAAGTTATATACATGGCTGATTTTATGTCGCGACACATGTACATAAACCCTGCATTAGACTGTTTGACAAGTATTGTTAAAAGATTGCTACAAACATAGCCCCCTAAGGGTGCCGCTCTCCCCTTCTTGGTGCCTCCATTGTTTTGAGGTTTCTGATTGGCTGACATCCCACGCTACAATCTGATTGGCTGTAGGCCTCTTCCTTCATATTTAAGAAAATTTTCAACGGCGCCATTTTGTGGCAGCTTCTTTTAAGAAATTTATACCAAATTTGCCTTATTGAAAAACCCACCCTTACATACCACCCTTTTTAATATTGCTTGGTTTTTTTAATTTATATATATGTATGTTGGTGTGGCGTAATTCTATCGAATCCCCAACTAAGGATGTAAATTGACAGTAAACATGACAGTGATGGTAAACATCATTTTCATAGTTTGTGTCATGATGTCATTATAATAAATTGTCATCTTATGATGGCATTATTCAATTCTATACATGTGTTGAGTTTTATGTGGAGAAGGCATAAATATCTATATAGTTAAATAGGGGCTAAGCGTAGGACCGTCGAATAAATCTGAGTACTAATATAGGGGCTAATCAAAGGACTGTCGAATGAAATCTGAGTTGTAATATAGGGGCTTATCATAGGACTGTCGAATAAATCTGAGTTATATTATAGGGGATAATCATAGGACTGTCGAATAAATCTGAGTTCTAATATAGGGGCTAATCATAGGACCGTCGAATGAATCTGAGTTATGTTATAGGGGCTAATCATAGGACCGTCGAATGAATCTGAGTTCTAATATAGGGGCTAATCATTGGACCGTCGAATGAATCTGAGTTTTATTATAGGGGCTAATCATAGGACTGTCGAATACAATCTGAGTAGTTATTTAGGGGCTAATCATAGGGACGTCGAACGGAATCTGAGAACTAATAAAGGGGTTAAGCATAAGACCGTCGAATGGAATCTGAGTAGTAATAAAGGGGCTAATCATATGACTGTCGAATACAACCTTAGTTCTAATATAGGGGCTAAGCATAGGACTGTCGAATACGATCTGAGTAGTAATATAGGGGCTAATCATATGACCCTCGAATACAACCTTAGTTCTAATATAGGGGCTAAGCATAGGACTGTCGAATACAATCTGAGTAGTAATATAGGGGCTAAGCCTAGGACTGCCGAATACAATCTGAGTTGTAATATAGGGGCTTATCATAGGACTGTCGAATAAATCTGAGTTATATTATAGGGGATAATCATAGGACTGTCGAATGAATCTGAGTTATATTATAGGGGATACTCATAGGACTGTCGAATAAATCTGAGTTCTAATATAGGGGATAATCATAGGACCGTCGAATGAATCTGAGTTATGTTATAGGGGCTAATCATAGGACCGTCGAAT